>NW_020525370.1:0-31908 GCF_003368295.1 Carassius auratus | reverse complement strand
ACAGATTGACATGCCCATAATTCAGTTATAGTCATGAGCGCCACCTATTGGCAACAGGAAGTGACATATTTTACGCTGCGACGAACTACTCCTAGAATTTTTATGACATCAATGTCTTTTTTGTGGTCAGTCTAATCTAAAGGCCTGTGCGATGTTCAGTTGTGAAGATCTTGAGTTTTCGTTAAAAGGCTTGTTCATGGCGCCGTGACGAAGTTCGATGTCTCGCCATGCGAATAAAAATGTTATAACTCTCAGGCATAAAATGTCCGATCTTCCCCAAACTTCACATGTGTGATAAGAGTCCTGGCCTGAACAGATCTGAGGCCAATATTCCACCGGGTTGGCAGAATGGCTCTATAGCGCCACCTATACACTTTCAACGGAGTGCGCCTCGAGCTATGTTTCACGTACATGTACAAAAATTGGTACACACATGTAACACTCCAATACCTACAAAAAAGTCTCTTGGTACGAAAATCCGGATCCCAACAGGAAGTCGGTTATTTTGAATTTTTCCTTCAAAATTGGTGTTGTTTTTGCCATTTTCAGGGGTTGTACTTCAACGAACTCCTCCTAGAGATTTATTCAGATCAACACCCAAACTTGGTCAGTGTAATCTAAAGCCCTTTGCGATAATAAATTGCGAAGGACTTGAGGTTTCGTTAAAGGGCTGGTCCATGGCGGCCTGACAAATTTCGATGTTTTCGCCATGAAAAGGAAGTTGCTGTAACTCAGACATATAATGTCCAATCTGCCCCAAACTTCACATGTTGGATAAGACTCTTGACCTGAACAGATCTACATGCCAATATTCAGTTATAGTCATAGCGCCACCTATTGGCAACAGGAAGTTACATATTTTACACTGCGACAAACTACTCCTAGAAATTTTATGACATCAATGTCTTTTTTGTGGTCAGTCTAATCTAAAGACCTGTGTGATGTTTAGTTGTGAAGATCTTGAGTTTTTGTTAAAAGGTGTGTCCATGGCGGCTGTGATGAAGTTTGAATGTCTCACCATGGGAATAAAAGATGTTATAACTCAGGCATAAAATGTCCGATCTTGCCCAAACTTCACTTGTGTGATAAGGGTCCTGGCTTAAACAGATCTGAAGGCCAATATTCCATCGAGTGTGGCAAAATGGCTCGATAGCGCCACCTATACACTTTCAACGGAGTGCGTATACACTTTAAACGGAGTGCGCCGCGAGCTATGTTTCACGTACATGTACAAAAATCGGTACACACATGCAACACACCAATATCTACAAAAAGTCTCTTGGTACGAAATCCGAATCCCAACAGGAAGTCAGTTATTTAGAATTTTCTCTGCAAAATTAGTGTTGTTTTGGCCATTTTCAGGGGTTGGACTTTAACGAACTCCTCCTAGAGATTTATTCAGATCAACACCAAACTTGGTCAGTGTTATCTAAAGCCTTTTGCGATCTTAAATTGCGAAGATCTTGAGGTTTCGTTGAAGGGCGTGTCCATGGCGGCCTGACAAATTTCGATGTTTCGCCATGAAATAGGATGTTGTTGTAACTCAGGCATAAAATGTCCAATCCTCCCCAAACCTCACATGTTCGACAAAAGTCCTGCCCTGAACACATCTGAAGGCCAATATTCCACTATAATGATAGCGCCACCTGCTGGCAACAGGAAGATTGGCACATATATGGAATAAACATTGATATATTCTACTTATATTTATGAGTTTAAACGCATATTTCTCACCGTTCACCTATTAACTAAAGCCACTCGCTGCCGGTGAGCCCGGGTGCGAGGGCCCGTTCATCGCTGCTTGCAGCTTTAATTAGGGCTCAAGCCTGGAGGGCGAGAGCCCTATTGTTTTCCTTAGGATTATTTGTTATTATTATTATTATTATTAGGGCTCAAGCCCAAAGGGCGAGAGGCCTATTGTTTTCCTTAGGATTATTTATTATTATTATTATTATTATTATTATTATTATTATTATTTTTTTTTTTCCAACGTCTCGGGGGCTTTTGGGGCCCTTAACGTGCTTAAAAAGTCTTGAAAATTGGCACACAGATTGGAACCTGCGGCCATTAGGGCCGGGCAGAGACTGATACACGGGCGTGGCACAGGGGCTCTACAGCGCCCCCTGGAATATGGAGGGCCATATATCATACATTCTTGCTCGTAGACGTATGAAACTCGGTACACATATAAATCTCATCAATCCAAACAACGTTTGTATTGCATATCATAGGCTCCGCCCAACAGGAAGTTGGCTATTTAGGGTTTAGTATTCAAATTTTTCGTCAAAGTTGTGGGGGCTTTTGGGGTCCTTAACATACTCAAAAACTCTTGAAAATTTGCGCACACTTTGGAATCTGTGGCCTTTAGGAGCCTGCAGAGGCTGGGACCCGGGCGTGGCACAGGGGCTCTACGGCGCCCCCTGGAACACAGTCAGAAATGTTGATGTATAGCTCACACATACTTGCACATATTCATATGAAACTCAGTACACATATAGATCTCATCGTGCCGAACAACTTTCGTATTGCATGTCATAGGCTCCACCCAACAGGAAGTCAGCTATTTAGAGTTATGTAAAAAGCGCATGCTCTGGAATTTGAAATACTTGTCATAGGTTTTTTTCTCGATTGCCGCCAAACTTGGTCAACATGATCTCAAGACACTGGGGATGAAAAATTGCCAGGGGATTTTTGATATCTCGAACGGTTTGCTCGTGGCGAGGCGTTGAAATTATGGCGAGAAATGAGAAACAGGAAGTGTCTAATACCGTCCACATACATTTCCTGATTTTAATCAAACTTCATCAGATTATTCGTTGTATGATGTCGATCGCATATATGTGACTATTAGGAGTCAAAGTTATAGCGCCACCAACTGGCAGAAGGAAGTGTGTCATTTTCAAAATGATTTGAATTCAGCATCTTATTATTACTCGATTTGCTTCAAACTTCATCAGAATAATGTTAAAACACAGCCGATATAAATCTGCAAGGGGGATATTGATATCTAAAAAATTGTTGGCGTGGCAACATGTCAAACTGGAATACTTCTCAGGTGATTTTGAGGCAAATAACATACTTAGAATTTCACAAAACTCTGAACACACATCAGTATTTCTGATAGGAACTTAAATTGTGAATGGATTTTGGATAGCTTGAATGGTTTTGCCGTGGTGATTTTTTTAAATGACCTTACAAAGGGAATCATTATTGTATTTTTAAATTGCAGCTTCCAAACACGTCAAATAATTTTTTCATACAGATGAAAAAGTCATTCTGAGGAAATATGCATAGTTTAACGACTTTACAACACTGTATGGATAACAGAAAATTAAAAAACTGTCAGACATCTCATCTCACTCTGTCCCTCTGTTTGAGTATATGTGCTTCAGACTTCCATTGTCTGAGAGAAATTGCGCCCCTACAGGTTCAATTCCCGAACTTTTACTTTCACTTTTAAATCGGTTAAAAATACAAATAAATACTTAGATTTAATTCACACTGACAAGCTAAACCAACATATCTGATTATTACCGGTTCAGGGCTCATGGATAAATTATTTCTGGCCAGAGATACGTGAGAAATAGGAGAGATGAATCACCGCTGTGATCACGAGCGTCTGGAGTAAAGAGCTCAGAAAAAACGAATTTATTCCTGTTTTAAAGCTTTTAAAAATAAATTATTACAGCGATATCACACAATCAACCAATTAGAACACACCAAGAGCTAAATTCAGATGTTTTTGAACTGTTTGTGTGAAAATGAAATATTTGTGGCTGCCTATCTGAAATCACCGCCTCCGATCAGCGCGTACAGTGTCGAGCTCAAAACAAACGAATTTATTCTTGTTTAAGAGCTTTTTTAAATAAAATATTACCACAAATGCACACAATAAACCCATTGTAACACTACAAGAGCTAAATGCAGGTGTTTGTGACCTGTTTAAGTGTGCAAGACTATTTGAAAGCGCGACTGGCAGAATAACATATATCTCTTGAGCTGCAGGTTTCTGTCTTTCGTCGTACGAACGAACACATAACGGACAAGATTATTTCAAAATACATAATAGCTTGGCGAATATAAACGAAAACAGCCACGTGAACATAAACTGGATCTACTGGATTTGAATATTAAAGTGACCACATTTACCACTTGCTTTCTGTCTTCAATTTTAATCTATATAAAAAAGGAAACTCATTCGACTTGGCTGCTTTTTTAATGTGTGCGTATTTATTTATTTACCTTTTTATACATTTTGTATAATTTCATAGTTTGTGTATTACAATTATAAAAACAAAAATAAATTTAGCCACTCACATAGAAATAGCTTAGGCCTTAACCTTTTTCTGACAGTTTTAGGGATTTTTAAAAATCCTAAAAAAAAACTTATTTGTGCTGCAAATAATAATTTCAAACTCATTTGATACTGACCTATGACATCCTGTGACATTATATTTATTTGAATTTACATAATCTCATAGATGTAACAGTAAATCTGTTCAGCTCACAGATCAATACTAAGCTGTAATGCAAGCAGAACTTTCACAAATGCTTATGAGTCATTTAAGGATTTGATAACACTGTAAAATAATGTCTAATTTGTTAACATTAGCAAATTCATTGATAACACTTTATAATAACTGCACTCATTAGTAAATAGTCAGTTCATGCTTTATAAAGCCTTGTCCCAATATTAATAGTCAGTAGTAAGCAGTTCATAAATACAGCTATAAATAGCTTGTCCTTGGTTTATAAGCACATTTATTAAAAAGGAGAGTAAAGGGTCAGTTATCTTCCTATGAAAAATAAAAGATAAAAATAAACAAACAACAACACAGATTGATACAGAACTCAGAAATTTTATTGTGGATTTATGATAAAATCAGCCTGTAAATGAATTCATACTCCTCCTCATACTACTCCATACTCCTTTTTCAACATGATGCCAATATACTGAGATGTTAAATTGTGAATGGGTTTAGGATAGCTTAAATGGTGTTGCCATAGAGATTTATTAAAGTAACATAAAAAATACAATAGTTATTTTACTATATCTTTAAAATTTTTCATTCTAACTCTTCATAATTTTTTATATAAGTAGAAGTCCTCATTTGAAGGAAGCACAGTAAGTTTCATAGCTTTATCATTTTCAAGAGCCAGCATAAAATTAAAACTATCATAACTTATAAATCAAGCTTGCAATTCTTAGTACCAATAATGGCCACCAGAGGGAGCTATAGGATTACTTTTAAATAATTATTGTAGAAACGAGTATGATTTAAATAATTTATAGAAATCTTTCAAATAAAATAATATGTATTTTAGGAATTTTACTGATAAAATGACCCTCACTTAATTAGAATAACAAGCTGAAGTATTGTGAACTGTATATTAAGAATAATTCTTAATAGGCTTTATGGACAGATACGTTTTAAGTGACTCTTGAAGGTTCAGCACCACATCCTCTTTTACCACTGTTTAAAGAACTAATCTTACAGAACAGGTGTGAATGAATTTTGGATAGCTTGAATGGTTTTGTCGTGGTGATTTTTTGAAATAATAGTAAAAAAGGAACCAGTAAAAAAAAGTGCAGCTTCTAAACACTTCAAAAAAATGTACACATAGAAGACAAGTCATTCTGAGGAAATATGCATAGTTTCATGACTATACAACATTATATGGATGACAGAAAATTAAAAAACATACATCTGATGTCACTCTGTCCCTCTGTCACTGTGTGTGTGTGTTTGTGTGTGTTTTAAGTGAATTAGGTGTGAAACTATCAGTGAGCATTTAGTCTCCAGCGCCAACATTTTACAGAACTGCCACTTTCCTGGAGTCTCAGAATTACAATGTGTCAGGTTCTGAGAGATCTAAGATTCCAAAAAATGATTTAATTAGAATACCATGAAGTATTGTGAAATACTATATATTAAGACTTTATATATAGGCTTAATGAACAGATTAGACTGACTCGTGAAGGACCAGCACCACCTCCTCTTGTCCGATGGTTTGAGGAATATATCTTCCAGAATCTGGGATTAAGATTTAGGAGCTCATTTTTATTCCACCTCCTTTCCTGAAAGTCTGTCTTGCAGAATTGACTAAAAATTAATCTTCACATTAATTCCTAATTCTTTTGCAATTCTTTTGTCAGTTCTTCTTGACCTGTTTTTCTCTTCCAGCTTTCCTGGACTATTGTATAGCACTCATAAATGATTAAATAAAAAATAATGGTAGTTATTAAGATTGATATGGTTTGGAATTGGTAAAATGTGCTTGGAAAAAAATCACAATAAAACAATGTTTTAATGTTTAAGTTTGGAATATTAACTGACATGAATGAATGCTATATAAATATTGTTCATGTTAACATAATGTTTATAAATGAAATCTTATTGTAAAGTGTTACTAAAGTTATATATATATATATATATATATATATATATATATTGTTCTGTGAATGTGATTTTAAAGTCTAGATGATTCGGATTAACCCTTTAACTGCCATATCCTTTAAAACCTCACTGCCAGAGGGATATTGTGAATGCATGTGCCCGCTGGGCACAGTTTACCTGATGCCACCGGGGTGGTGATGGCATTGGTGGCTTGAGCCCGCCATCGCTGCTTGCAGCTATATTTAGGGCTCAAGCCTGGAGGGCGAGAGCCCTATTGTTTTCCTTAGGATTATTTGTTATTATTATTATTATTATTTATTCTTCTAATTTTTTTCCAAGGTTTCGGGGGCTTTTGGGGTCCTTAACATGCTTAAAAAGTCTTGAAAATTGGCACACACATTGGAACCTGCGGCCATTAGGGCCGGGCAGAGACTGATACACGGGCGTGGCACAGGGGCTCTACAGCGCCCCCTGGAATACTGAGGGCCATATATCATACATACTTGCACGTAGACACACGAAACTCGGTACACATGTAGATCTCATCAAACCAAACAACTTTCGTACTGCATGTCATAGGCTCCGCCCAACAGGAAGTTGGCTATTTTGGGTTTAGTAATCATATTTTTCGTCAAAGTTGTGGGGGCTTTTGGGGTCCTTAACATACTCAAAAACTCTTGAAAATTTGCACACACTTTGGAATCTGTGGCCTTTAGGAGCCTGCAGAAGATGGGACCCGGGCGTGGCACAGGGGCTCTACGGCGCCCCCTGGATCACAGTCAGAAATGTTGATGTATAGCTCACACATACTTGCCAATATTCATATGAAACTCAGTACACATATAGATCTCATTGTGCCGAACAACTTTCATATTGAATATCATAGGCTCCGCCCAACAGGAAGTCAGCTATTTAGAGTTATGTAAAAAGCACATGCTCTGGAATTTGAAATACTTGTCATAGGTTTTTTACTCGATTGCCGCCAAACTCGGTCAACATGATCTCAAGACATTGGGGATGAAAAATTGCCAGGGGATTTTTGATATCTCGAACGGTTTGCTCGTGGCGAGGCGTTGAATTTATGGCGAGAATTGAGAAACAGGAAGTGTCTAATACCATCCACATACATTTCCTAATTTTAATCAAACTTCATCAGATTATTCATTGTATGATGTCGATCGCATATATGTGACTATTAGGAGTCAAAGTTATAGCGCCACCAACTGGCAGCAGGAAGTGTGTCATTTTCAAAATGCTTTGAATTCAGCATCTTATTTTTACTCGATTTGCTTCAAACTTCATCAGAATAATGTTAAAACACAGCCGATATAAATCTGCAAGGGGGATATTGATATCTAAAAATATTGTTGCCGTGGCAACATGTCAAACTGGAATACTTCTCAGGTGATTTTGAGGCATATAACATGCTTAGAATTTCATCAAACTCAGAACACATATCAGTATTAGTGACAGCTAGACACTGGCACAATTTCATAAGAGGGCGTGGAAGAGGCACTCTATAGCGCCACCTTTTGTCAAAAGTGGGGGGGTTAGTTTTAGCTACAGACACCAAACTCAGTACAAAAATTGTTCTTATCAAGACGGACAACTTTCTAATTCACAGTCATCAGCTACGACCAACAGGAAGTCGGCTATTTTGATTTGAATGTGGATTGTTTTTTACATTTAGCTGTGAATTAATGCATACTGCTCAGAGGAGAGTAACACTATACACACCAAACTTTGTCTACATGTTGAAAAAACATTGAGGAACTTAAATTGTGAATGGGTTTTGGATAGCTTGGATGGTTTTGTCGTGGTGATTTTTTTAAATGACAGTAAAGATGGAATTATTAATTTTCCTGCATTTTTAAATTCCAAACACTTCAAAACCTTTTTTCAAACAGAAAAAAAGTTATTCTGAGTAAATATGCATAGTTTCATGACTTTACAACACTGTATGGATAACAGAAAATTTAAAAAAAACTGTCAGACATCTCATCTCACTCTGTCCATCTGTTTGACTGTGTGTGCTTAGACTTACATTGTCTGAGAGAAAATGCGCCCCTACAGGTGCAATTACCGGACTAAAAAAGGGAGGAGACTGTCTTTTGGTTTCACTTTTAAATCGGTTAAAATACAAATAAATACTTGGATTTAATTCACACTGACAAGCTAAACCAACATATATGATTATTATCAGGTCAGGGCTCATTAATAATTGATATGTGCTCAGTGATACGTGAGAAACACGAGAGATGAATCACTGCTCTGAGCAGGAGCGTGTGGAATGATGAGCTCAGAAAAAACGAGTTTATTCTTGTTTTATAGCTATTAAAAATAAAGTATTGCAGCGATATCACACAATTCACCAATTAGAGCACACCAAGAGCTAAATTAAGATGTTTTTGAACTGTTTGTGTGAAAATGAAATATTTGCAGCTGCCTATATGAAATCACTGCCTCTGATCAGCGCGCACATGCAGTGTCACAAGTTCAAAACTAACAAATTTATTCTTGTTTAAGAGCTTTTTAAAATAAATTATTGCCATAAATGCACACAATACATCCATTATAACACAACACGAGCTAAATGCAGGTGTTTGTGACCCGTTTATGTGTGCAAGACTATTTGAAAGCGCGACTGGCAGAATAACATTGATCTCTCGAGCTGCAGGATTCGTCGTAAGAACGAACACATCACGGACAAGATTATTTCAAAATACATAATAGCTTGGCGAATATAAACGAAAACAGCCACGTGAACATAAACTGTTGAGAAATAAATCTGAAGTGGATCTACTGGATTTTAATATTAAGTGACCGCATATACCAGCTGCTTCTGTCTTTAATTTAATCTATATAAAAAATTAAACTCATTCATCTTGGCTGCTTTTTTAATGTGTGTATGTATTTAAAACGCCTAAAAACCTAAAACATGCTCTATTATACTATTGTTAGCCATTTCTTTATCGTGCAATTTATCTGGTGTACACGCTTTTATTTTCATAATAAACTTGTTTGTTAGATTATACACAGTTACAGTGGTCTATAATAAATATTGACAGGTTTTATTCAAGCTGTTTAGAATGATAGCCATAGGCTAATTTTTTAAAATGTAAATCCAAAAAAAGAAAAAAAAAAAAAAAAAAATATTAAATAAAAAAAAAAACATTGGAAAAGAATAACTTGTACTTTTTTATGCATTTTGTATAGTTTCATAGTTTATGCATTATAGTTATAAAAACAAACAAATTTAGCCACTCACATAGAAATCTTGGGCCTTATCCTTTTCTGACAGTTTTAGGGATTTTTAAAAATCCTAAAAAACCTTATTTGTGCTGCAAATAATAATTTCAAACTAATTTGATACTGACCTCTGACATCCTGTGACATGATGTTTATTTGAATTTACATAATCTCATGGATGTAACAGTAAATCTGTTCAGCTCACAGATCAAGACTAAGCTGTAATGCAAGCAGAACTTTCACAAATGCTTATAGGTCAATAAAATCATTACAAAACACTCACAAATCATTTAAGGGATTTGATAACACTGTAAAATAATATTTAATTTGTTAACATTAGCAAATGCATTGATAACACTTTATAATAACTGCACTCATTTGTAAATAGTCAGTCCATGCTTCATAAAGCCTTGTCCCAATATTAATAGTCAGTAGTAAGCAGTTTATAAATACAGCTATAAATAGCTTGTTCTTGGTTTATAAGCACATTTATTAAAAAGGAGAGTAAAGGGTCAGTTATCTTCCTATGAAAAATAAAAAAATTAAAATAAACAAACAACAACACAGATTGATACAGAACTCAGAAATGTTATTGTGGATTTATGATAAACTCAGCCTGTAAATGAATTCATTCTCCTCCAAGAAGACAAAGTAGTTCACACCAAACTTTTTTAACATGAAGCCAATATACTGAAGATGTTAAATTTCGAATGGGTTTAGGATACCTTAAATGGTGTGGGCCATAGCGATTTATTAAAGTAACATAAAAAATACAATAGTTATTTTACTATATCTTCATAATTTTTTATATACCTAGAAATCATCATTTGAAGGAAGCACAGTAAGTTTCATAGCTTTATCATTTTCAAGAGCCAGCATAGAATTAAAACTATCATAACATATAAATCAAGCTTGCAATTCTTAGTACCAATAATGGCCACCAGATGGAGCTATAGGATCACTTTTAAATAATTATTGTAGAAACAAGTATGATTTAAATCATTTATAGAAATCTTTCAAAGAAAAATAATATTAATTTTATGCATTTTACTGATAAAATGACCCTCACTTAATTAGAATAAGAAGCTGAAGTATTGTGAACTGTATATTAAGAATAATTCTTTATAGGCCTTATGGACAGATACGTTTTGAGTGACTCTTGAAGGTTCAGCACCACATCCTTTTTTACCACTGTTTAAATAATTTATCTTACAGTACAGGTGCGGATGAATTTTGAATGGCTTGAATGGTTTTGTCGTGGTGATTTTTGAAATAACAGTAAAAAAGTAACCAGTAAATGTCTTTTATTTTTTTAAGTGCAGCTTCTAAACGCTTCAAAAAAATGTACACATAGAAGACAAGTCATTCTGAGGAAATATGCATGGTTTCATGACTATACAACACTATATGGATGATAGAAAATTAAAAAACTATCAAACATCTGATGTCACTCTGTCCCTCTGTCACTGTGGGTAATGTGTGTGTGTGTGTGTGTTGTGTGTGTGTGTGTGTGTGTGTTAAGTGAATTAGGTGTGAAACTATCAGGGAGCATTTAGTCTCCAGTGCCAACATTTTACAGAACTGCCACTTTCCTGGAGTCTCAGAATTACAATGTGTCAGGTTCTGAGAAATCAAAGATTCCAAAAAATGATTTAATTAGAATACCATGAAGTATTGTGAAAACTATATATTAAGACTTTATATATAGGCTTTATGAACAGATTAGAGTGACTTGTGAAGGACCAGCACCACCTCCTCTTGTCCGATGGTTTGAAGAATATATCTTCCAGAATCCGGGATTAAGATTTAGGAGCTCATTTTTATTCCACCTCCTTTCCTGAAAGTCTGTCTTGCAGAATTGACTAAAAATTAATCTTCACATTAATTCCTAATTATTTATCAATTATTTTTGTCAGTTCTTCTTGACCTGTTTTTTTTTCTTCTTCTTTTCTGACTTCATGACCCAGTCAGCATTTTTGTACAATGGTCAAGTCTTAACTTATCCATTTCTGTATTGCATTTGTGTTTGATATTTCTCATGGGTATTTCATAATTTTCGACTTTGAGTTTAAAACAGTTTGAGTTAAAACTCTTTTTTAGCGCATTTCATCTGTAAAAGAAAACATGCCTAATAATTCTGCACACATGAATATAAGGAGTTTTTCTCTTCCAGCTTTCCTGGACTATTGTATAGCACTCATAAATGATTAAATAAAAAATAATGGTAGTTATTAAGATTGATATGGTTTGGAATTGGTAAAATGTGCTTGGAAAAAAATCACAATAAAACAATGTTTTAATGTTTAAGTTTGGAATATTAACTGACATAAATGAATGCTATATAAATATTGTTCATGTTAACATAATGTTTATAAATGAAATCTTATTGTAAAGTGTTACTAAATATATATATATATATATATATATATATATATATTATATATATATATATATATATATATATATATATATATATATATATTGTTCTGTGAATGTGATTTTAAAGTCTAGATGATTCGGATTAACCCTTTAACCGCCATATCATTTAAAAACCTCACTGCCAGAGGGATATTGTGAATGCATGTGCCCACTGGACACAGTTTACCTGATGCCACCGGGGTGGTGATGGCATTGGTGGCTTGAGCCCGCCATCGCTGCTTGCAGCTATATTTATTATTATTCTTCTTCTTCTTCTCCCCGAATGAATCGCATTTTTGAGGGCTTTAAACATGCTCAAAAAGTCATGAAAACTTTGCACACTCGTCAAACCTGGTGAAAATTTTCGTCTGATATAGGATTCAGAAGAGGGTGTGGCAAAATGGCTCGACAGCGCCACCTATACCAAGAAAATCAACAGCCTTCCAGCTATGTTTCACGTACATGCACGAAAATTGGCACACATATGTAACACACCAATACCTACAAAAAAGACTCTTGGAGCGAAATTCTAAACCCAACAGGAAGTCGGTTATTTTTAATATTATGAGCATATTTTTGTGTAATTTTGGTCATTTCCATGTGTTGTATTTTAACGAACTCCTCCTAGAGAGTTCTTCAAATCAACACCAAATTTGGTATGCCTAATCTAAAGGCCTTTGCGATGTTTAAATTGCGAAGATCCTGACTTTTCGTTGAAGGGCGTGTCCGTGGCGGCCTGGCGAATTTCGATGATTCGCCATGAAAAATGAAGTTGCTATAACTCACACATACAATGACCAATCTGCCCCAAACTTCACATGTTTGATGAGACTCCGAACCTGAACAGATTGACATGCCCATATTCAGTTATAGTCATAGCGCCACCTATTGGGCAACAGGAAGTGACATATTTTACGCTGCGACGAACTACTCCTAGAAATTTTATGACATCAATGTCTTTTTTGTGGTCAGTCTAATCTAAAGGCCTGTGCGATGTTCAGTTGTGAAGATCTTGAGTTTTCGTTAAAAGGCTTGTTCATGGCGCCGCAACGAAGTTCGATGTCTCGCCATGCGAATAAAAGATGTTATAACTCAGGCATAAGATGTCCGATCTCCCCAAACTTCACATGTGTGATAAGAGTCCTGGCCTGAACAGATCTTCAGGCCAATATTCCACCGGGTGTGGCAGAATGGCTCTATAGCGCCACCTATACACTTTCAACGGAGTGCGCCTCGAGCTATGTTTCACGTACATGTACAAAAATTGGTACACACATGTAACACTCCAATACCTACAAAAAAGTCTCTTGGTACGAAATCCGGATCCCAACAGGAAGTCGGTTATTTTGAATTTTCCTTCAAAATTGCTGTTGTTTTTGCCATTTTCAGGGGTTGTACTTTAACGAACTCCTCCTAGAGATTTATTCAGATCAACACCAAACTTGGTCAGTGTAATCTAAAGCCCTTTGCGATAATAAATTGCGAAGGACTTGAGGTTTCGTTAAAGGGCGGGTCCATGGCGGCCTGACAAATTTCGATGTTTCGCCATGAAAAAGGAAGTTGCTGTAACTCAGACATACAATGTCCAATCTGCCCCAAACTTCACATGTTGGATAAGACTCTTGACCTGAACAGATCTACATGCCAATATTCAGTTATAGTCATAGCGCCACCTATTGGCAACAGGAAGTTACATATTTTACACTGCGACAAACTACTCCTAGAAATTTTATGACATCAATGTCTTTTTTGTGGTCAGTCTAATCTAAAGACCTGTGTGATGTTTAGTTGTGAAGATCTTGAGTTTTTGTTAAAAGGTGTGTCCATGGCGCCGTGATGAAGTTCAATGTCTCGCCATGGGAATAAAAGATGTTATAACTCAGGCATAAAATGTCCGATCTTGCCCAAACTTCACTTGTGTGATAAGGGTCCTGGCCTGGACAGATCTGAAGGCCAATATTCCATCGAGTGTGGCAAAATGGCTCAATAGCGCCACCTATACACTTTCAACGGAGTGCGTATACACTTTAAACGGAGTGCGCCTTGAGCTATGTTTCACGTACATGTACAAAAATCGGTACACACATGTAACACACCAATATCTACGAAAAAGTCTCTTGGTACGAAGTCCGAATCCCAACAGGAAGTCAGTTATTTGGAATTTTCTCTGCAAAATTAGTGTTGTTTTGGCTTATTTTCAGGGGTTGTACTTTAACGAACTCCTCCTAGATATTTATTCAGATCAACACCAAACTTGGTCAGTGTAATCTAAAGCCTTTTGCGATCGTAAATTGCGAAGATCTTGAGGTTTCGTTAAAGGGCGTGTCCATGGCGGCCTGACAAATTTCATTGTTTTCGCCATGAAATAGGATGTTGTTGTAACTCAGGCATAAAATGTCCAATCCTCCCCAAACCTCACATGTTCGATAAAAGTCCTGCCCTGAACACATCTGAAGGCCAATTTTCCATTATAATGATAGCGCCACCTGCTGGCAACAGGAAGATTGGCACATATATGGAATAAACATTGATATATTCTACTTATATTTATGAGTTTAAACGCATATTTCTCACCGTTCACCTATTAACTAAAGCCACTCGCTGCCGGTGAGCCCGGGTGCGAGGGCCCGTTCATCGCTGCTTGCAGCTTTAATTTTTATTTTTTTTTACTTATGTTCTTTAATTGTATATTGACTGTAAAGCTACCTTTTGAGCTTATGGAAGTATACCATATAACTTAACACATGATTAATGTTTTGTTTAGATGAAGTGGCTGTCATTGATGAGATTCAAATGATCAAAGATCCTGCCAGAGGATGGGCTTGGACGAGAGCTCTTCTTGGTGAGTTGGAACAGTGTTTATTTACACATACAGTAGGGTTCAAATATTTGGGAGAAGATGAATCTTTTGGGGATTTAAATGTAATTATTTCTTATTTTTTTCAACAAGGAAAAAAAAAACTGCTTTAGGAACTAAAAAAAAGAAAGAAAAACATTTCTTAGTCACTAAGCAAATTTGTGTAATTAACTAAGAAAAAGTTTAGTGCCTTTCGTCTAAACCTTTATATCAATATTAATTAATGAAAGCATTTAATCACTTATTAGCTTATGAATCACTTATTTTCTTGTTTGGACTGTGCTCACGGATCTTAACAATTAATTTCTTGTTATTAATAACATGTAGATTCCTTTCTAATTTCTACTTTATTAATTTCCTGTTTCTGAGTAGGCTTGTGTGCTGAGGAGATCCATGTGTGTGGAGAAGCTGCAGCAGTTGACTTTGTCACTGAACTCATGTACACCACTGGTGAAGAGGTCGAGGTGAGTCTCAGCAGTGCTTAATAAAAATGGTTGACTTGTCATTAATATTTTTTTTGCCTTTGCCTTTTTTTATTATTTTGATGCCTGCTATATGTATATTGTTTTGATTATCAAATATTTAGTTTTTTGCTTGATGATATGAGATGCTGAGGCCTTTAGTGTGACATAAATGTGTTTTTATCTTTAAGGTACATAATTATAAGAGGCTGACCCCCTTTTCAGTCTCGAACCATGCAGTGGAATCGTTAGATAACCTGAAGCCCGGCGACTGTATCGTGTGCTTCAACAAAAATGACATCTACTCAATCAGCCGACAGATAGAAGTCCGTGGCCTGGAGTGTGCCGTCATTTATGGCAGCCTGCCTCCTGGTGAGAGTCCTTGAGTCGGTTTGTTCAGATGTGTCATAAGAGAAATCATCCACATGGTTTATTTATGATCTGGTTCTAGTTTATTGAATTACTGTATTAATATCACATTGTCGACCCTGTCATTACATCACAATATTTTGCTTTTAAATTTTATCTTACGTTTTGACTGATCAACAGGCACCAAGTTGGCTCAAGCAAAAAAGTTTAATGATCCAGATGACCCTTGCAAAATCCTCGTTGCCACAGATGCAATTGGAATGGGGCTGAATCTGTAAGTAACTTTTTTTGACCCTGAGAATTAAATCAGTGGTTCTCAAACTTTTTGATCCATAGGCCTTCCATACTGGTGGAGATATAGTACTTTATACTGTTAATATAACAAAAGAAAAGAAAAAAACTATAGTATTAATATATTAAATTAACAGTTCATTTTGTGATTCCAGAAGTTTCAAGGTTTTCAATTGAGAAAATACAAACAAAATATGATTTTTTTTTTTTTTAGCATTTTAATTTAGATTTTAATGTTATAGCAGACAAGTGACTGTATAGTTATTGTAATATGTTAATAATTATTTCTTAATTTTAAATACTAAGTTGCTGCCCTTAGGTCGTCCCCTTGTGGCACCCAGCCTCCTGTCCGAGAAACAATGAATTGAATCTATACTTTTGACTGCTTTGCCAATTATAAAATATTTTACATTTTCTTTTGCATTACATTCAGCCTTTTGTGTAACTGCACTAATAACAGCATATTTTGCACAACAGTGATTTGATGTATTCAAGAATACACTTTGCTTCCTTTAGGAGTATTAGGAGAATCATCTTTAACTCTCTGGTGAAACCCAGTGTGAATGAGAAGGGGGAGAGGGAGCTGGACACTATTTCGACCTCACAGGCGCTGCAGATCGCTGGCCGAGCAGGACGCTTCAGCTCTGTGTTTAAAGAGGGGGAAGTCACTACTATGCAAAGGGACGACTTAACTGTTTTAAAGGAGATCTTGGGAAAGCCTGTTGACCCTATTGAGGTAGGAATAATAAAAGTAGATATTTTGTTTGGAAAAAGGTTTTATTATTTGTTGATTTCTCATCTACTCCTGGTCTCAGACAGCAGGATTACACCCCACAGCAGAGCAGATAGAGATGTTTGCCTACCATCTTCCCCAAGCGACTCTCTCAAACCTCATTGTAGGTCTAAATATTCAACATCATCACAGAATTATTTCACTGACTTTTAAACCCTCTGGGGTTCTTCATTTATGAGTCACACTCAGGACCTTCGGGTCAAAAATGACCCAGAGGCCGGGATTCAGGTATACTTTTTTTCAGTAAAATCAATCAAATGTATTTTTGTTCAATAATATTTTTTCTTTCTTTTTTTGTGTTTTGAGAGAATTTTATGATAATAATAATGAATAATGAATTTTTATGCAATAATTATGATCCATTTTTTCCCATTGAATATAATAGAAAATTTATATATATATGTATTTTTATTTTTATTTTTATTAATGCTGTATTTTATTTTAAAGTACAGCCAAGGCCTATAGAAAACAATTTTTGAAATTAGATTGGTGCCATCTGGTGGACAAATTAAGCATTTTTATCATGCAATAGCACATTTTTACCACTAGAGAGAATGTACAGCTCTCTGTAGAAAGGCTTGTGAATTCTAGTGATTTTTGCACATATTTGCCTATTTATTTCAGGTTGTGGATTTTAATATATAATCACAGATTCTCAAAGACTATTTTTGTCAAGTTTTTTTTTTTTTTTTTGTTTGGTTGATTTAAATGGTAATTTCAAGTGCCAGTTTTACTTTATAATACAGTCAAACCTGAACATTGCACTAGAAAGAGAACAAATGGAAAGCATTTTGTTACCCATTGTTTTAATTCTAAACTTAATAAAAAAAATGACATTATTTAAATCATAACATATTTTTATTTACCTTTTATTATAAACATTTCCATTAAAATTATTTTTTGCAATTCAATGAACAGTAACTCTTCAAAATTGCCAACAGCAATTATGAACAAAAAAACAAAAATAACAGCAAACGTATAATCATTTTCAAACAGTACATGTAAATGGAAAATAGAAAAATAAAAAAAGTGTCACGCTGGGCCTGGGTCGCTCGAATAGGCCTGGAGGTTACTAGGGAAGAATTCCATCCTTTGACCTTACTCTGTTTGTGCGTGTGTGCGTGCGTGTGTGCACACGTGCTTGTGTGTGTGTGTTTGTGTGTGTGTGTGTTCAAGAGAGAGACATGGTGTGTGACTTTTGCATTTTGGATCCAATGTCTCCCCTTTATTTGATTCATTGATTTTATTTCACATATTCTCACATATCTCTGTTACAGTTTCACCAGTCTCATATTTCCCTATGTGTGTGTGTGTGTGTGTGTGAGTGAGTGTGTCTATTTTGCAACCTTGATGGCTTACAGCCTCATGCTTTTATTGCTGTGCACTTTATTTCTTACATTGATGAATAATTTATTTTATTTCACACATTTCCCAAAATTAGCTTTTGCAATGATACTTTCATTTGTGTGTGTTTTTGTGTGTATAAGTGTGTGTGTGTGTGTGTGTGAATTTTTTTGTCTGTTTTGCACTCTTGATGTTTTAGAGATTCACCCCTTCACTGTTGTATGCTTTTTTTCTGCATCGTGGCTGATTTGTAGATTGTACACACAAAAAAACTCAGTATTTTCATATTTTTGCAAATTTCCCATTCATTTCCTATGTCGGGTCATTTTTGACCCGAAGACCCTGAGTGTGACTATTTTTTTTACGACCACTTAGACTTTTAAAATCCTGTCCCCAATTTTTTGGGGTGTTCATATACCAAGTACCAAAAAAGTCACCAAGTTTCGGACCATTCCGATGAAGCTACGATTTGTAACATTTTTTAAAAAAAAAATTCGGGTCATAAATGACCGAAGAACCCCAGAGGGTTAATCATGCTCATTTGAAATGCTCCCTGTCCTTTCTATTCCTCTGCACAGGATATATTTGTGAGTCTTGCGCAAGTGGATGGACTTTACTTTGTCTGCAACATTGATGACTTTAAATTCTTGGCGGATATGATTCAGCACATCCCTCTGAATCTGCGTTCACGCTACGTGTTCTGCACGGCTCCTATTAACAAGAAACAGGCCTTCGTTTGCACATCCTTTCTCAAGGTGAGCGTTACTACTTGTGAGCTCAAAACCTGAATAGTTCACAGCAAAAAATGGATTACAGAGGATTAATTGACAATTTTGTCATTTGATTTGGTTTAGTTAAGAAATTACTTCTAATGCAGTGGAAATAAGGTGTGAAAATTGTGCAGATGTCATCACTGCACTACTTCCAGAAAAATGTATAGGCCCAGAAACAACATGGAAAAGAATAAAGTTCTATTATGGAAATCAAAAAAACAACAACTGGACAATTCATAAATATTCATTGGACAAATGGTGCAGGAACCCTGTTTGTTCCAGAGTAGAAACAGAAATTTTAGTACAAAAATCAATTTTTAGTGTCTACTTTATATATAATTTTCTTGGTTAAAGTTCATAAAAATGAAGATGATTTAATAAGTTGGTAAAACTTTACAATAAGGTTCTATATGTTAACATAATATAAAGCAGTAATATGAAATAACAATGAACAATATTTGTATATATTAAGTATAAATTTATGTTAAGTGTAATTGAAATGAACAATACAGTATAGTAACAATGATGACAATAATAGTAATATATTAGCAGTGTTATTTTAGTTTTTTGTATTTGTATACTATATCCGTTTATTTTAAATTTAGTTTTTATTTTTATATTTTCAGTTTCATTTTAATTTTAAACTTAAATTTGCTAAATTTGTGATTTTTTTTAAAAACATTTTTGCACTGTATGTTCACTTAAACATAACCGACTGTTTTTTGGGGGGGGTTTTTACCGACTGTGTTTACAAGACTATTATTATTATTATTTTATTTTGAGATCATTTTGTGTATGTATGTGTTCATTCAGAAGCAAGGATATACAAAAGAGGAATCAAGTCTGTGTACGGGCATTGTCTGAAATGCGTCTCTCTGTGCGCGCAGAAATCAGCGCGCTAGCTGTGAATGTGCACAAATGTTTTAAAATACACAAATATTTAAATCAGCAAGACTTCGAAACAAGTGCAACGCATCAACTACGATCCATTTCACCCCTACAAGCGAGTGAACAACCCGAATCAAGTTCACAATCTTATATCACTATTCGAAATAGCCGGTTGGGCAGGGCGGTGATACATTTTGGTAGCCCGATTGGAAAACACAGTAGCCACGGGACGTAGGGCTAGCAATTTTGCGAGCTCTGGTATAGTAGTAATTGTATAATAGTATATTTTAAATTAACGTTGATCTAGTTAAGTAATACTGTAAACATCTGTCCTCTGTAGTTTGCCAGACAGTTCAGCAGAGATGAGCCTCTGACATTCAACTGGGTGTGTCGACATGTGAATTGGCCCCTGGCCCCTCCCAAAAACATCAAGGACCTTGTTCATCTGGAGGCTGTCCATGATGTGCTAGATCTTTACCTTTGGCTCAGGTATTTTTTTTTAACCCTAAAAGATTGAACCCAAACCATCTGTAACAATTTATTTAAATTGTAGCATTCAACCAGAGAGCAATAATTAACAAGAAACCCATTTCCCATGATTTACCACTTGGACTGCTTCCCTCTCGCAGCTATCGCTTCATGGATATGTTCCCAGATGCTAATCTGGTCCGTGATATTCAGAAGGAACTGGACGGAATCATCCAGGTGGGCGTGCGTAACATCACACGGCTGATCCGTGCCACCGAGGATCAGTCCGCCTCTCCAGAAACAGCTACCTCTGTAAGACTTCCTGTTTTAGACACATCGTCACTGAGGAGGGGGCGAGGGTCAAAGAATCAAAGAAAAGAGCCCAGTGTGACGGACTCTTCACTGAGCTCAAGGTTGGTGCAGGACGGACTACTGACAAAAGAACTGTTACAGCAGCTTCAGAAAGAATGGGTCCGAGAGCAGAATGGAGGTGACTCCAATTCAGCAAATAAAGGGAAAAGAAAGAAAAAGTGAACCCTAAACTCTGCAACATGGACTTCAATATAATTTTAAAGGATCAAGAGAACAATGTGGCTCTACAGCTGATGTTTTGAGCTTGTCTCTTCATTTTTGGACCTCTATCTTGCTGTAAAACATCAGTTTTCTTAGAAAATTAAAACTGAGTGTCAGAAAGAGTCCTGTAACACCCCTTTTTAGATGTGACAATAAAAGTATAATAATGTTTTTAATGGATGCCCAATGCTTAAGAATTGAAAAATGCAGTTTGTTCCACAAGATAAAAACCATAATAAAAAATAAAAAAACTGAAAAAGAGATCATTTCGGTCACCCTCAGGTTCCCATGACCTAAAAGAAGAATGCAAGGCTGCAGCACTTGACCTACAGTCCACTGAACCGGTTGTTGAAAAACAATAATTTGTATTTACCCTCTTCTGTTTTTCAGCATGATTACATAGTCTGATGTTATTTTAGGAAGTCTACTGAACCAATGAAATACTACAGCTGATATCTGGATTGATGTTTTTTTCATTGTTCACCTTACTGCAACAGCCTTGTAGAGTTCAGGGTAGTGTGCGGCTCAATTAAAAAAAAAATCTGTGCAAATCAGAACTTGTCATATCTAACATGATCAATTTAATGGTACTGTCTACTAGAGCTGCATGATTAATTGATAAAAGTTTGCAATCTTGATTCAAACACTCACACTTCTAACACAATCTTATTTCTAAATGACAATGATTCATCTGTGACTGTTAACCTTTTGACCATCATATCAGGACATCAAATAATTTTTTTATTTTTTCACAATAATTCATTCAAATTAAGCAAACAATTTTGAATAAAATGAAGCAATTAATATGTTGTCACAGCCTCTAGTGAATTACATGTTATTTTGCTTTTTCTCAGTTTATCCAGAATCATGCAGCACTGTCTATATATAATATATAAATATGTATATTGCAGTTTGATTTTATATTTATATTGTAATTATCGTCATTAAAGGTAATGGACTACCTGTTTTTGTACCCTATTTGTAAAAATTACCTGGACTGTTTTATCTACAAATGGATCATTGTACACCATTGTAAATAACTTAAGAGGAAATGCTAATAGCATGCTGGGTCATTTTTTCAGGGAGTGATCATGCAGCAAGCTACATTTTCACAAAAGGTCTCCCACCAGTGTACCGACCATACTCTGGCCTGCTTAGGTTTAGTGAAGAACCAGACTCTGCCTACTGCGTGCAACAGTTGGGTTTTGGGGAAGTTGTGGCCTAATGATTAGAAAGTTTTACTCCTAACCCTAAGGTTGTGGGTTTGAGTCTCGGGCTGGCAAAACCATGAATGAGGTACCCTTGAGCAAGCAGCATAAATGGCTGCCCACTGCTGTGTGTGTGTGTGTGTGTGTGCACTTTGGATGGGTTAAATGCAGAACATGAATTCTGAATCTGAATCTGAATAGAATTTTGCACCCATACAAGTCAGGGAATGAGCACCCCCTGCTGGCCGGACTAAACCTAGCTCCAGCAGCAGGCTATTCACAATGGCTTTCATGATTACACTGCGGTTCTTGGCAACAGGTATGCAAGCTAAAAAAATATTAAACCTTTTCTTTTGCTTATACTACGCATTTTAAGTTTAAGGTAGATGTACTTTAATTTTGAATAATGTGCTTGAGCTAGCTTGAAATTCTAGTTCTATATTGTGGCAAGTCGAATAACATACACACTTTTAATTGTTAAAAATATAGTAACAATTTAATAAGTGTAATCAGCCTGTTTTATAGATATATGGCTTACCTTAGCTGTATAGTTTTTGATAATGCATTTAGAAAATGCCTACAAAAAGTGGCTTGATTGACACTGGAAAAAAATATACAGTATACCATTCAGTATAGATAACTGTTATTTGCTTTCAGTTATTTACAGGGTAAAGCTTCAGGAGCCTTTCAGTGTCAGTAAGTAGCATGTTGTCCACCTCATGCAGGAAATGCGGCAGTATATGATGTGGGGGCAAGTTCCGCATTCTGTGCTTAAGGTTTTGTAGTATGAAGAGATGGCATCATTCTTTTTTTTCTGAGAAGCTAGATTTTGTGCACATCAAGTTTTTTGACTCCTCACTGAAGGAATCTTCCAGCATCTTCCTGCTGTGCTTCACACAAGGCCTTGGTGTAAGTGTCCAAAGGTGCTTGGCAAAGGCTCCTCTGTAAATGCTGTGGACTCTTCTCCACAGATGCTGGATTCTGCTAGTGACATTTCTTGCAATCACACATGGAAATTTGAAAGTTCATTAAGAAGAAAGGGAAAACTGCCTGAGCTGGATGTCTGGAATCAAAATGTAGCATTTATGCTATTCTGTGGCACTGTGTGCGTGCGTGCATAGTTTTAAGAAAATTAAAATAAAGTTTTTTTTTAAATTAGCATTTATGTTTTTAAAACATTTTACATTACTTAATTTATTAAAAAATTCAGATCTGTGGATTTCACACTTCCTGAGCAACCCAGGTCATATTACATACTTCTGCTTTCAAACTATTATAATACAATTCCTTTCAAAAGTTTGGGGTAATTTGTTTTTTTTCTTTGAAGGAAAAGAATAGTTTCATAAAGCAGGGATTCAATTATTTTTGATCATAAATGACAGTAAAAGACATTTATAATGTTACAAAGATTCCAATAAATGCTGTTCTATTGAAATTTCTATTCATCAAAGATTCCTGAAAAGCATTATGGTTTCCTCAAAAAACAATATTCCGCAGCACAACTGTTTTCAACATTGATAATAATAAGAAATATTATTAGAACAGTTTCTGATGGATCATGTGGCAATGAAGACTGGAGTAGTGACTGCTGAAACATCACATGAGCTTTGAAATTGCATAAATGACATTTTAAAATATATCAAAATGATAAAACATCAAGTCCACTTTAAATTGTAACATTTCACAATATTTCTGTTTTACTGATCAGATAATTGCAGCCTTGTGAGCATAAGAGATTTCTTTCAAAAACATTTTTAACAATCTTAATGATCCCAAACCGATGAATGGTATTGCATATATTATCTAAAACCCTTTGCTATATGTAAAGAAAGCATTAAGACCCAAAAAGCCATGGTTTCAAGCAATTGATAACTGCTAAAGGGGTGTTGACGTGGAGCTGAGTGCCTAACACCCCTTAGCTGTTATAAATTTCACTGTAAATCACAGCTTCACAGGGCTTATCCCTTATATACATAGCAAGGTTTCACAAAATAAAACAAGCAAATCAAATGTAATAATATTAATAAAAACACTGTTATTCTGCTAAACAATGTAGTTCCTCAGAAAACAGATGGGATTGCAACAAGTGGTGGCCGAGCAACACACAGAAGCAGAAAAAAAGGGGTGCATGTTTGTGGAGTAATTTACAACAGCTTCGAATACAGCCCAAGCAATCAGAATCAAGGACCGGAACGATCCGTTTTATAATCAACCAAATTCTACATGTTTCCTTTTGTATGTGGATGATGAAATACCAGAGTTTTAAAAAATGACATTTTCCTCCATCCAGCGCTGACCTGAAACGTCATGCCGGTCCTAAATAATCAGTTTAAAGGTTCCAGACGCCAAGGCATATTCAGTGCCAATCAATCTGTCTATGGTACGCTAATACACGTCTCATTTTTGCTTCAAAACTTTTTTTCTTTCTCATACCAAACAAAAGATATGAAAAAGTTTCTTTATTTAATCCATCTGTACCACTGCATCCTTAATATTGTTAACATGAATAAAGTGAATCAAATGAAATTGTGGTTGAATAAAGGTAACTTTCACTGTTCCTTCTGCTTTTAAAATTCCATGTTCAGGAGCGGTCAATATTTTAATAACTGAGAAGGATGACCAAATAATACTAGTTTCAGAAAAGCAGAATGTTCAGATTTTGTCCTCTTTTTTTTCCTTTTCATTTTAAGAAAGCTAAACTTATCTGTATAAAACACTCATCCAACAGTCAAACATGCCTCCCTCCCATTGTCCTCATGTCTAGAGTTCGAAGCCCCCACTGATGTGAGCATCTAAACATTTCAGAAACTGCTGATTGTCAATGTAGAGGCCAGAAGCATTTGAAAAACAGAACGGTACAAAATTCCCAGTCCATTCAGTCCACCATCGGCAGAAGTCCTATTCATCCCAATACTCAAACGTACATGGTACATACTGTATTGCCAATTCTATGAATAAGACCTCAGTTTAGTGTTGTTTACAGACAAGCAGTCCAAAAATAAAACGAAGCGATTAGTAAAAGTGAAGCACTTCCAGAAAAAAATGTTCTCTGAAAAAGAAAATGGCATTGCAAAGTCCTAAAATGTTTGCAAAATGCAAAAACTGCCGTCTGCTTGAACTGCTTAGAGTTGCATTGAAAATGATTGACTTTAAACGGTTACTGCAGTGCTGCATGATGAGCAACCAAAAGATAATTCTCGCCATAATCCTCTAACGCTCGCATGACTCATTCAACCTCTATTGTGGAAGGAAAAACTAATGGCTGTTTTGCTTTTGCTTCCGTTACGGTTGTACACAGCATAAAGAACAAAATAATCTAAAAATGACAAACTTGGTAGAAGGTCATTCAAATGCAGTGTTGACCTCAAACGCACCAAAAAAAAACAACAACACCACCACACACTCTGTTCAAGGTAGTTTTGTTCTCCCATTATCCCCTAGACCAATCAGAAGCTTCTTCCAAATAGTCCAGCAATCAGTGTAAATTCTAATGCATCTGTATGAGTTAAAAGTGTGGTTGATACAGAGCTACGCGTCCGCTAAGGCAGCCCGATGCGAACTGACAGTGAGTGGGTGAGAACTTGGAGGTGAGCACCACATCGCTGTGAGAGTAGATGGAGCGAATCTCCCGCAGCAGAGCCGTCCGCACAGGCATGCAGTCTGCCAGCTCGCCACACTGCTCATCGAACGCCAGCAAGCGCACGCCATAACCGTACGGCGAGCAGATGAGCCGGCCGTCGGACTGAAGCACAGCTCCTTAATGTAGCCCCGTCCAACATTAGCCTCCTCGATGTAGTGTGTGAGACGCAGAGAGCAGCGAGGAGACACCGGAGGTCGAGGCGGAGCTCCCTCTTGAAACTCATACACACACGTCCACTGAGAAAGACAGATATGAGACTGTTCATTCATTTTTACATGCTCCACAATTCTTAGGTTTAGGTTACAGCACTGACCTCCTGGTCGTCCATGTTGCTGGAGCAGCGTAACAATGTGGCCCAGCCTTTGGGATGCAGTTGCAAGGAGGTGATGCAGTTGCCACGGTCCCTCTCGCCCGGGATCTCCGGGGTTAAAACCTCCAGACTGTTTCTGGGTGACAGACCTGGATAAAGACAAAAGGTGAACAATGGAGTGAAAACTCTGTAGTAAAAACAGTATTTGGTACTAATGTACATAACATATTAAACTCTTACCCTCACATATTAAAGGCTTACCCTCTCTGTGTGGATGGGTTTTGCTGTCAATGGTGTGACGGGAACCTCCTGACCTAGAACCTGCTGATGAACCTTCTGAAAGAAAAGAGACTTGATCTTAAAATGATGACGATGAGCACAGGATTCCCAACACAATTAACCAGTAGTTCACTGTGTCATATGGTGTTCAATAGGGTTGTGCAGCATTCAAAATTGAATTAAAGCGTAGTCCACCCCAAAATTAAAATTGTCATTACTCACTTGCCCCCATGTCGTTCAAACCTGTAAAAGCTTTGTTCGTCTTCGGAACACAATTTAAGATATTTTGGATGAAAACCGGGATGCTTGAGAGTGTCCCATTGACTGCAAAAGTTAAATATACTGTCAAGGTCCAGAAAAGTATGAAAAGCATCAGAATAGTCCATTTGCCATAAGTGGTTCAACCGTAGTATTATGAAGCCACGAGAATACTTTTTGAACACAAAGAAAACAAAATAATGACTTTATTAAACAATTTGTCTCCTGTTATGGGCATCTTATGCTCTTCTGTGTCAGCCGCACCACAAGGATGTGCTGTTTTCGTTCAAATCAAAGTGTAAAATACACATAGAAAATGAATCTTTGTGGCATGGCTGACACAGAAGAGCATAAGCTGCCTGCGTTCAACTCATATTCTCTAAAACGGTGCTACGGTGATGTGTAGAGACACAGAGGAGAGGAATTGTTGAATAAAGTTGTTATTTTTGTTTTCTTCACGTACAAAAAGTATTCTTGTTGCTTCATAAAATTCAGATTGAACCAGTGATGGCAGATGGACTTTTGTGACAACGCTTTTCATACTTTTCTGGACCTTGACAACTTACTTGGCAGTCAATGGGACAAGCCTCCAGGTTTTCATCCAAAATACCTTAAATTGTGTTCCGAAGATGAAAAAAGCTTTTACAGGTTTGGAACGGTTTTGTTTGTGTGCGGCAGTCATCCGTGAGGGGCTGTCACGCTTTTTTTGTTTATTTTATTATTACATTTTTTATTTAAATGTCCGCCAGTTCCCGTCTCCGTTATATTCAGTCCTGAGGACAAGCTAAATGTTGTAGATCTTTTAAAAGAAATGCTGTTCTTTTGAACTGTATTCATTACAAAATCCTGGATGAAAATATGTATAACTGCTTCCACAAAAATATTAATCAGCACAGCTGTTTTTACACAGTAGTTAATTACCCATCAATAGCAAATTTCACCATTGAATGCTAATCAATTTTCATGCAATCTCCATAATTTCAGTGCTTAGTATTCATCTTTTCAGATTCACATGTATGTTCTTTGTTTATGCTTTCTGTAAGTACCTGTGCTGAGTGGAGCTCTGCGCGACCGTAGGATGCGGTAGCTGCCGACCTCAAGGCTCTGGGTGAGATCAAGGTCATGTAAGATGAGCAGGTAACCAGAGGAGGTGGAGATTAACATCTTACTGCAGTCTGGAGTCAGACGCATTCGCATAAGATAGCGTGTGTGGAAAAACTTCTTGTGCGGACAGCCATCCTCTGTGAACCTAAACAAACAGCAAGTGCAATGACACACAGTCGCACACAACCACTTGTATATGCACTTACTCTTAAAAGACTAGTACACAAAAAAAATTAAAAATTGTGCTGTCAAACGATTAATCACGTTTAATCACATCCAAAGTTAAAGATTTTGTGTACATAATATGTGTGTGTGTGTGTACTGTGAATGTTTATTTTGTATATAAAAACACACATACAGTATACATTTTGAAAATATTTTCATGTTTATATATATATATATATATATATATATATATATATATATATATATATATATATATATATATATATAATATATATATAATGTATTATATTATTATATTTATTGATATATTTAATGTACAAACATAAAAAATTATAAAATATACATGCATGTGTATTTTTTTATAAATAATAAATATACACACCACAAACACATATATTATGTAAACAAAACCTTTTATTTTTGATGCGATTAATTGTTTGACAGCACTAAAATATATATATTATATATATATATATATATATATACATTCTTCCATCCATTTCATTGCTTTCTACAGTGAATAAAAGGTCTCGTCTGAATCAGGAGAGAATAAACGTACACAGATCAAACAGTTTAACTCTACAAAACTCTACAAAACAGTTGTAAACAAATATGTCGGTGGATTCTGATGAGAGAGAACAACAGGGGACGGATTTAGTGGAGGAAGCATTATTTTAAATAGTGGACTTGCACTTTGTGTTTTTAGTTTAGACTTTTATTCTGACGGCACCCATTCATTGCACAGCATCCACTGGTGAGCAAATGCTGTAGTGTAAATTTTTCTAAATCTGTTCTGATGAAGAAACAAACTTCGTTATGGATTGGCCTGTGGGTTTTAACAAATGTCAATTATTTGTGAACTATTCCTTCATTTAAGCCAGCTAGGAAACACAAAACCTACCTGTTGGTATCCCATGTGATGACATTTCCGTCAAATCCTGACGTCACCAGCAGGCGAGTGTGAGTATCATACTCTATGTTCTTGACCCAGCTGGCGTGGCCATGCAATGAGCAACCTTCGAGTTCAGTTTACGCAAATCCCACAATGCAATGGTGGTGTCATCAGAGCAGGTCGCAAACAGCCGGTTGTCGAGAAACCTGAATAGTACACAGCCAAACAAACTTATACTTAGACAACACTGGTCATCCTCATGGGCTTAATGATTGTGCCAGACATTCAGTGTGTGTGTAAGTATCAAAAAGAATCACAGAAGCAACTAAGACATGCAAATTTTGCAGTGTGCAAATCTTGTTGTTTAATATGTAAATGGTTATGAAATAGTTCTTACATTAAAACTGATATAGAAGAGCTTTCACTCATGTAACTGAGGTTCCTGCACACTGGATCAATTATATATTGTGTGCACATGTACCTTATGTTGTTTACACAGTCCTCATGAGCCTCCACCAGTGTTTTGATATGTCTGGAAGAAACCGGGTCAAACAAAAGCACTTCTGTCTGCTCACAAGCAACCGTCAAAACTGACCTAGAAAAAAAATTATACAGGTGTTTGTCAATTAGGACAGAAATGTTCTCTATGGTAGATGTATCCTATTGTAAAAAAACAACAACAACAGTGTTTTGCTTAAATCAAGGATAAATGTGTATTATATAGAATAGACCGATAACATTAAACATTTGATTGCAAAGTTTATTTCATTATCGCTTTGGCTAATTATTATTATTTTTTTTACATTCTGTAAACTGCAAGTGCAATTTTTAGAACCGTTTACATCACAACTCTAATGTGCGTTTGCAAAATGTAGTCCCCCAAAACATTTAATTCATCCTCCAAAAGCCTATGTGTCAGCAAATTCACCAATGTCATTTAAATTAAGTTTTTTTTTTTTTGTGAGAGCTGTACTGGTCAAAATGTGTCCATTTCTTTTTAACCAAACGGTGAACTGTTGACATGGACAAGCATTTAAATTTACTGGGAAAATTCAATACCATATTACACACACAAGCACACGTCACAAGCATTCCATGCCAAAGACATTTACGGAATATATATGCGCATGTCTGGGAGACTTAGATAATTGAATGGATCATTTTGCATGTAAAGGGCCAACAGCAAGTTTAGACAATGATAAGAGTATGAAAATTTTACTGATCAAGTCATCAGTTTAATATTTGCAGGCTATGTGCATTTAATTATTGTGCAATAACTATGGAATTGTACTTTTTTTGCACACATGCAATTAAAAAAAAATTACAGGAAATGAACATTTATTTGTGTGACAAAAAATTCTGAAAATATTTCTTTGAGGAAAAAAAACAAACAAATTGGAGAAATGAGCAAAAGAGATTAAGAGAAAAAATGTGTCAAGTTAAACATTTTTACATTTGCCACTTTCTCTATTCTGGGCATGTTTATGGCATTTATATTATATATTATATATATATATATATATATAATATATATATATAATATATATATATAAATAAACCTAAAAACAAATTTAAATACTAATTGATATGATAGTCTTTTAGAAAAAAACTTTAATTAATGGCACTTCTGATCTTAAAACTGTAACTGATGCACCCCCGTTTGAAGATCAGAAATATAATTCATTTGTGTGTGTTTTCCCCATGACTTTAGAGTTGTTGTCATTAATAATCTAACCAGTATTTTTTTTCTTCTTGAAACAGATTACTTTCATGATTTTTATGCTTCTAAAACTGCTTGACTGCTAGCTAACTTAAGGTATCTGCAAGTTTTTCAAAGTTTGCATTTGTTCCATCACTTATACATGTTTTAATACAAAACACATTTGGAAATAATTGTTAAAAGTTATTGTTTTAATGCTAAGTAGTCAAAAGTTGAAAAGAAGTCGAAGAGTCGAAAGAAGATCTTCAGTCTCGAGACACTCAAACACGGTTTGATCGAAGGGGCAACACTGAACGTACCCGTCTGGCGAGTACTCCAAGTTGAAGACAGCTCCGTGGGTTTGTGTACTGAGGTTCACCGAATCCGTAGCCGGGCTCATGGACGAATAAAGCCGTGTCATGTTACGGAAATTATCTCGCGCGGGGTCTACAAACGGCCCCCTGCGCACTGTCCTCTTGCAAATCCACGCGAACAGAGAGTCTGCAGCGCTCGAGCCCCTGTCCCCCGAGCCTGTCCCGCCGTCCGTGGCCGCCTCGAGCTCCCAGCTGACCTGTGTCCCGGCGCCCCGCGGCCCGCCTGCGGAGAGGTTGGTCTGCTGGAGCACCTGTCTTCATCGCGCTCCTCCTCCTCCTCCTCCTCCTCGCGAAGCAGGTCTGCGCGCGGCTCCTTGCTGTCGCTCGGCTGCCCCGAGCTCATTGTTGCACGAATATTGCTGGCGGCTCCGTTTTGAGGCTCACCCAAACTCAAACTCCTGCGGATTGCGGACAGGCACTGGACCTGCGAGCCAGGCCGTCTTGCAATATGTGCAGAAACCGCTTAAACATCCATTAATTCATACACAAGTCTGCTGCGGATGTGTGCGGATACAACAGACGACGTACTTCCGGTTCCTTCTCTGCATAAATTAAAACCCAACTGAGACAGTGACACGGCTTTGTTTGCTTTTGTTTTAAGACTTTTTAGACTGTATTAAAAAATAAAGTCTTTCCAACTTTAAAATTATATATACAGGTCCTTCTAAAAAAATTAGCATATTGTGAAAAAGTTCATTATTTCCATAATGTAATGATGTAAATTAAACTTTCATATATTTTAGATTCATTGCACACCAACTGAAATATTTCAGGTCTCTTATTGTTTTAATACTGATGTTGTATATGTTTTATGTGTTGACTTTTAGTTTACGTTTACATTTATGTTCCATCGATACACCAATATTGCCAAGTCAGATTACCATACACTCTTCCTATCAGAGTGCTTGTGGCTATCAATTTTCAACTGACTGAAAGTCATACATGGTGATTAACACCACTTGCAAACTTGTGATGAGAGGAACGAAGCTTCGCGAAATCGAATCTCTGAATCAACCAAGTGATTTGATTCACTGATTTGAAGCATATGCTGAAAGTATTTACTTGCCAGAGCTGTG
>NW_020525369.1:0-33827 GCF_003368295.1 Carassius auratus | reverse complement strand
GTGGATGCTGTCAACTATTTGGTTCCTTGGTTTCGTTTTTGGGTAAACTATATCTTTAAACTCTACATCTCTCAAGCCCCCCTGAAAAAGTTACAAAAGTTACATTACTGGATACACAAGCCCTGTCAGACAATGCAATCTGTTCACCTGTTAGAGTACAAAGTACATCCAAATACAGCTTTATTTCATACATCAATAATTGATTAAAAGACAAAACCCTGGCACGCTGCCCTTGATGAGAGATAAGGTCTGTCTCCTAAGTGGAAGTTTTGCAGCGCTAGTGCGGAGAGCGAGTGGTGACAGAGCCAGCGTTTCACTCCTGCGAGGCTCCCTGGGTGTTGAAGACATCGAGTAAAAGCCCTCGTGTGATAAGTGAAGTCCCTGAGGGTCGATGAGCTCCCACGGAGTCTTAGCTCACAGCCAGGACTGCTCTGTCATACTGTTAACACCTTCTGCTGTCTCAGAGAATCAATAAGCTCCAGAGAAGAGTGACTCAGGGGCTCTGTTCAAAACCTTACAGAGCTGCCTACCAAGGCAACAAATCGAATGCTGCATTCACTCCAACTTACATTTACTTCTAAGCAAATAAAATGCGTGAATGAGTTCAAGTTTCAAAATTTTAAGATTATTAAACCTGTTTAATGATGGTTGCAGTGTGTAAAATATGATAAATGCTAATTTAATTTGGTTTACATTGTTTCTTTATAAAATACTTTTGAACCTCAGACCACAGAAAAAGCATTGAGTTGAAAGGCAGAGATTTCAGGTATAAGAAAATCTCACATACGACAAAAATAAACCAACAATGCATCCCAGAATGCATTGGTACAAGCTCAGTGGAGAATTTTTATCCAAGATAGTGGATGGAATTGTAAAAATGACAAATTACACTCTCACTGGAACTGTAGACAAACATTTCCCACCAAAATCTTAAGCAGCCTTGATCAGGGCCGTGCAGAGACCTTTGGAGGGGCAGGTGCTCAAAGTATAAAAGGGGCACATGGAACAAGGTTTTAAATGGCGCTGTTCAAAATATCAATACAGCTATATATTGTGATGCATTCCTTGCGGATTCACGTATCGATATGGATGGCTATGTATTGATACAGCAGCAAATGCTTTGAAGCAAAGAAACAATAGAGAAGACAATTTTAAGTTTAAAATAATAACAGCTCTGGGATTAGAAACTGAAATGTCTTAAATTGTCCCAACCTGATGGCTTTTTCTTCTCTGTTTCAGCATTAATCTATTATTTTAACCATCACTACTACTCTTGCACCTAATCAATAAGTCCACCTTAAATATTGATACAAAACATAAAAAATGATCCACTGGAATATAGTGATTAATATTATTATTACTGTTGTAGTTGTTATTGTCTAAAATTGAACACCTTTGCAACGTAAACAAATGACAGGCTACATTTGTTATTCATATCCTTCACACTGCACTTTGATGTCAGGTATATCATGCATTTTTTTATTGACATTGATATTTTTACATTTATTTCCAGAGAGATATTATTGAGTTTAAAGGCTAAAGTGGTATTGCTGTTGTAAACACTGTTGCTATTGTAGAAAAAAAAATATTTGCATCACATTTAAAACATAATTATATAATTAATTCCTGAATTTTTATAATGATAATTCAGAGAATGAGAAAATCTGAATAATCCTTACCAGTGTTGTGATAATTATTTTTAAGGCACTCAACGTGTTAAAAAATAAATAAGTACTGTAATATAATAAAAGTTTAGTCAAATAACATAAAAAAGACCAGATCCCTCGATGCCTGTGAAACCTTTCTCCCTCAAACAGCACGCTAGTGTTACTACTACAGGCTACACACAGCAACTTATCTGCATGTTCTCACATCATATCGTTCTTGTAAAATAATAATAAGTAAATAAACATCAAATTCACTTAGCTGAGAATGAAACACCACTTACCAGCTGCCACGGTTCTGAAAATACAATTAAGAATGCGCGTGCGGCCCAAGGGGCAAGGAACTCGACCGGAAGTTGAAGTCGGTTGGGGGCTGCCATCTTTTAGCAGAACTTCACTTGCGTTAGCCTTCCCATTGACTCCCATTCATTTTGGCGTCATTTTGACAGCGAATAACTTTACATCTGAGGCGTTTAAAGACTCCGTTTGTCCATTATTTATTTCTAAAGATACACGACAATATATAAAGGGTTCCATTACCTTCTATGTTACATTATGGCCCCGTATAAACAGTTTTTGTAAAAAATAGGCTAACGATTGCGTCATAACCACTCGGCTCTCTGTCGCATTACCGTACAGACAGGAGGAGAAGCTCGCAGGCAATTATAATATGGCGTCCTGGCGTTACATTTTAAAATACTATACAAAATAATTAATCAGAATACTTACTCCTGCTCACTCACGACAAAGAACTCCCCGCTCAAGCTCGCCGTCTCTGCAAGATTAACGATGGCAGTTTGCACACACAGCAACTAGAAGATGTACAGGTTGCTGACGTCGTCAAGCTTCGTTTGAGTCTGCGCGTCAGAAACTGAAGTGCTAAAAAACGCTAAAACTGGGCTTCATTTGCCTCAATTGAGTTCCAATGGGGTCACTGTGTCCATTTCTTTTACTGTCTATGGTGCGGCCTGAAGAATTTTCCCGGTCAGGTGAAAGGTCATCATATTGGTCATTTATTTACGACTAAATTATTATTAATAAATTGTAATAATATTATGATTGGGCGTTGGCAGGCATTCACAAAAGGGTATGTTATTACAAAAAAAATTCGAGGAAATTTTGCTTTGACAAAAGGGCACTTTTGGGGCAAAGGAGCAGGTGCTCAAGTGAACCGGTTCTTTTGGACAATTCGATCAAATAAACCATTTGAAAAAAAAAAAACGGTTCACCGGTTCTTTTGCGCTCGATGTAATGTCATTAGCGATGACTGCCCTTAATTCAAGCCTTCAGTTTACCCGCGCTTATAACATAAGCACAGAATCAGTTCAGAATCAATCACCAAAAGAATCAGTTCAGTTCAGACGAGCTGTGAGTCAGTCTGCTTCACACTGAATCACACATGCGTAGTATCATCAGCTCCTCGGTTCCCGACGAATCAGACGCGTCTGACAGAAACGGTTCTCAATGAGCGCTTCAGAACTCCTGACCTGATATTTAGATATACTATTCTTCAATAAATATATTTGTTTGACAGGGAAGCTGTGCGCAAACAGGAATATATATTGTTTAAAAAAAAATTTAAAAAAAAAACACCCCAGAAAAAAGGGCACTTTCTTTCCAGGAAAAAAAAGGGCAGGTGCTCAAGCCCCCTTTGATGTCTATTCACCTTATTCCCCCGCCCCCCCCCCCACAATTTAATACTTCGCATTTCCCGCATTTTGTCATCCGACTTCCGTTAAACCTATACCGGCACGTGCCGCGTTACTAGTTTAGTAGTTTGTAAAGATTGTGTTATAGCTATCTATAACTGTGGCGAAATGACAAGAAAGTTATGTTTATAAATTGGGGAGCACGCATGAAAACGCTCTTACGACGATCAAATGGTCCTCAAATTGTCCCATCCATCGACGCTGTTAACGTGGGTAATGTTAGACGATATGAAGAAGTGGCCCGGAAGTTAACGCTATATATTTACTGCCCTGTCAGGAGGAGCTTGATGGCGCAGCAAGGAAAAATGATTTTTAAAAAATGTACCGAGGCTTACCAGTATTTACATAGTGAGACAGTGGGTCATGTACTGTTACACAGCGAGGTTTTTTTTCGTATTTTTTAAAATTGAACGTGCAACCAGCCAGTCGAGCAGTCTAAACCTCTCAGCATGGTGCTGGATAGTTTTGTGTGTGTGTGTGTGTGTGTGATGTTAATATACACGAAGTTATAAATGTTTAAAAGTATAATAACGTGTTTGATGACCATCATCAGACTAAGTATTTTGTCTAATAACTTAATTGTACAGTGGAGTAAGGTAAGTGAACGTTTATATAATTATAAATTGTATATAATTATACATACTAATTGTATAATTATTAGGCAGATTTCATTTTACAGATAAAACAAGCCAAAAAATATTATATATCACTTATAAAAGATTAAATGCAAAATTAATAGTTAAGATTGGTTTGGTTTGGAATTGGTAAATTTTACCAAAAATATGATCAGAAAATCAGCTTGCCTCTTAATTCTGCACAGTGTATATGCAAAAGGTAAGGTAAAGGTAAGATTTGGTAGGTGTACATTAAGTCTAATCAATGAATAATGTAGGTAAACGTCGAGTGTAATAATAATGAATGATTCTGAAATAAGACAACTGTGAAATCTTTGAAATGTATTTTAGGTTTGCCATGTTCTGTACAGGGTTGAGGACCTGTAAGCTGCTCATCTGGGTTCATTCACAGCAAGTTACATGTGCCACACAATCAAGCAATTCTGTGCCAAGACTGTACCCTAGACTACAAACCTTTTATTTTAAGTGTATGCTTCCTCGTGTCAGATGAGTTTCAGACAGGTGACCTGCTGCTTTCCACAAGATATTTGCAGCTTTGTAAATAAGCAGGAATGAGAATAATTAGGTTAAGGATAGGATATTAGGTAATTGGGATGGGATGTAGAGGGTGTGGGTGAAGACTAACTATATGAAATAAGTTGTTTTAAACAAGAGACAGACTGTGATTTGTTTTTTGGAACATGGATAATTTAATATAAGTTGTATAAAATCATTTGTGATGTGTTTATCAGTGTTTGTTGTTTTCAGGAAGCAAGAGACCCCTTTCTACTGACCATCCTATAAAATTTCAACATTTAATTTCCATATGTAATAAACCAAGATGGAATTAACTCGCAAACTTGACATGACTTATTCCTTCAAATCAGAGATTAAAGAAAAAATGAAAATGATTTTTTTTAAATGAAAAAAAAGAAGATCAAATTAAGATAAATAAATGAAAACTATTTACAGCAGGTAATGTCAGGTGACACTGTAAAGGTTCATAATAACTATTACAGCAGGTAACTTCTGGTGACTTTGTAAAGGTTCATAAAAAAATAACTATCACAGCAGGTAACTTCTGGTGACTTTCAGCAAGATCAGGGGCATGTGGATCTGATCACCCTCACAGCTGTCCACTGCATCACTGGCGGTCATCGATACATCTGTGGAAATAATTCAACATTTTTACATTAGTACTTACAATATATCATGAGAATTAATATATAATGTGACCCGAACTGAGAACTGTGTGTGTGTGTGTGTGTGAGAGAGAGAAAGAGCTGCATTAGACACAAAACAGTATACACACTGTTAACTGTAGTGTTCAAACGTAGGTCAGTATCTGAATGAGAAATGAAGCTAGCTGGCCTGCTATCACCTGCAATCTCTGTAGCAGGAATAATGTGAGCTATTGTAATGTATTATAATATCTTGTACTACCGTAAATATTAAATAAATAGGTGGACAATGGTAATCATGGAACATTCGTTGTACTTCGTTAACTGCCTGTTACTGATCATAAATGTATTCATAGAACGGACTTCATAAATCTAACATTAGGCGAGCAAACACATAGCTAGTTAAGGTTAGCTTACCCGAATCTGACAACCTTTTCATCCCCAGCGTGACCTCTTTAACGGGACATCGTAGTCGAGCCATTTCTCGGGTAAGGGTGTTCGTCAGTCGCCTTCCCGTCCATGAAATGGTACAAACACACATAAGAGCGCTTGGGTTGGCGCTTCAAATTTAGCGCCTTCATCCATTTCCTCAGGTGCTTCTCTTCTTTAGGTGCTGGGTGTAAATTGTAAAGTGCACCACAACACTCCGACCGCGTCACAATGTGTTCGCTACATCGTTGGTGCAATTGTTTTTTTTAATACAATTGTTATGCAGCCCCTAACTGAGCATATATCATACTTCTGTTCGTTCTGCGTTCTGTTATCTAGCCAGCCACTAGCTTAGGTACGTTACATCCGGTCCCTCAGCCGGAAGTAAGATGACAAAACGAGCGCAATGGCGGCACCGTTGTTGCCATGGAAAATAAGGTGAATAGCCGCGTTTCCACCGCAGGAACTTTGCCCAGGAACTAGGGACTTTGGCCTGGTACTCGGTGTGTTTCCACCGCAGGAACCAGGAACTAAATAAAGTTCCGGGTAAAAAAATGCCCCTCAGAAAGTCCCTGCTAAAATATTATAATATAATATTATAAATATAATATTTCGTTTCATTGTAATGGCTGCATATACACATATCCCTGAACTAAGTACATTTCTGCAGCTGTTATTATGCTTAAATGAAACCAAAGGAGGCAGTGGTATTTTATATCCTATTTCGTTTTATTGTAAATATACAGAGAGGAAAATTACAGGATTCGCGTAGTCGCTGACATCACACTCCCCAGTCGAATGCACGAAGTCAGAACTAACTACCAATGATGCACGTCCAAAATCAGCGTACTTTTTTTTTTTTTAAATCAGCGGTACTTTGTATTGAGAAACGCGCAGATCTACGTCACCAGTCTATTTGCCTAATCTACCCGGTACTTTACACCGTGGTGGAAACGCAGAAAGCAACGGGTCTGGGGGGAAAAAAGTTCCTGGGAAAAAAGTTCCTGGTACAAATGTTCCGGGTAATTTCGGTGGAAACGCGGCATATGTGTGCACGTGCCTGGCCTTGATTTTTAAAGTTGACAGATCTCTGTTTTTTCTTGACTATTTCGGGTATCGTGACATTGTTGTGGTTTAAACATTACACAACAGAATGGTGACTGGGAGTCAAACATAACATATTTCAAAAGGAAGAATCGCTGACTTTCTGTCATTTACTAAACACACAAAAGAACACAAAGCACACATAACCAGTAGTTGGCACTCAAGAAGCTTGTGATCCATGTGGTCGTTGTGCTGTTTTGCAGAAGAGTGAATGGGGACATTTCACTCATCTAAAAATCTCTCACTGAATCTGAATCAGAATGCTAACTTACCAACAGTTCTCTGTGCTCTTGCTCTTAGTAGAAAGCACAGGCCTTGCAGTGGATCTCCACCTTATTAAAAGCTTTTTGATGGGCAGTGTGTTAGCAGACAACAGACCAGAAAAAATGTCCACACTGCATGATTCTGACGGATCTTATGAGTCTCTTCCAAACTTCCCCTAACTCCCCTAGTCTCCAAACCAACAGCCCCCAAAACAACACTTCACAGGCAGAGGCGGACCCTTTGGGATTCAATTATAACCAGTTAAGTGAGATGTGCTGGACTGCAACAGCCATGTCTAATGGTTTGAACTCCACAACATCAAAATAGCTTCCAATTAGACTTCATAAATAAGCACAAATGAACTGCAGCAAATTAGAGACAACACACAAATGCAAATGCACCGTTGTACACAGATGCTCAAAAACAGTGGATTAAATATTAAACACTTTAAAATTAAATAATAAAGTATTATTTTTATTATGATAAACAATTCTGCCACTAATAGAATTTTTTCCACATTTAATTATAAACATTTTAACAGCTTTGAACATAGCTCATCCAATCATAATTTGGAGCACAATAATAAAGTCCTAAAACATAAATCCCTTTTTGCTCACTTTCCACCTGTGCTTATAATAATACAGAGTAGACATGGGGCCTGCTCAAATGACTAAATTTTGTTATTAAATTTGACCTCCTCATTTACATTCTTATTTTAAAAAGTAGCTTAAAATATCTTATTTTAAAAGTAATTCATTTTATTAATTTCCCTAAAAAAAAAAAAAAAAAAAAAAAAAAAAAAAAATTAAGCTGCTTAAGTGATTTTTTTCAAGATGTGCATGGACCCTTCATTAAGGCAATTAAAATTTCATCAACAAGACTTTTCATCAGTGTGCCCTGAGGCATTATTTCAGATCTTAAAAATTACATTTATAAAAGTGTCAGACTGAATGGAACAGCCAATCCTTTTGTATATAAAACCTAATGAGGTCTATTTCAATTTAAGCATTTACAAGCACACACACGCGCACACAATGCCAAATGGCAATGTGCTTGATGTCTTGTACTTAGATATTAGCTGCGCTTCCATACAACATCTTTTGTTTCGCTCTTTTAGCTTTGTCTCTAGATGTTTGATTTCTTTAGTTCTCTGTATTTTCATTTAAATTCAGAATTGCATTCAGAATTGCATTGCTCGCAACTATCTAATGATGCCTGCTGCCTACGCATGAAAGGATTGAAAAGGTTTATCCCTTTCTTAATTTTCATGGGCTGAGACATTTGAGCAAAACTCAAAGGGTACGACTAATTCACTTTCAAAAAAAACAATTCCTTCAGTCACTGTTCTGCACGGTCTGACTTGAGGCTGTTCTGACTGACTGCAAAAGACACAGATACACAGATCTTTACAGCCGTCACCGAGAGTGTCAATGGATTAAAAACAAAGCTCATCCAACATGTAATTAGACTGCAAACAACTCCAGACACTGTGTTAATTACAGAGTGAAGTCTACTGCAGGACAGCTGCTAATACACGCTGACGGCCAGCCAGTGCTAACAAAGCTGTCGTCTGAGATGAAATAAACAAGTACGTATTACAGCATCTGTTGCAGAAGGTTTACTCGTTCTGTCTTCAGGCTTTGTTTTTCACGTCTTGTCATGTCTTTTATAGGAGTACGATGGTGATGTTTCAAAAGAGTTGTTGAAGAGAGAAAATAATGTCGTAGTGATAGTATAAAATTTAACATTATAATTTTGAGAGGTATTTGGATGATGTTTTGCATGATGTTGGATATATATATATATATATAATTTTGATTTTATTCTTTGTCCAGATTAAAGAGACTAAATATGTAAGATTGTAGATCAGTGTTCAAAATCTTTGTCTTTGAATAAAACTTATTTGACAAATAATAATAATGATATTATATACTATAATAGCATATACATAATGTAATACTATAATACACATTATTATTATTTAATAATATGATTTTTATGTTTTTTATGTTTATTGATTTTTTTATTTTTTCAGTTAATTATCTGTCATGACTCTGTCATGTATAAAGCATGTATATTGTTCTAGATCTTTAGACGTGACTTTATGGGGCTTTGGAAGCCTGTATGAAACCATTCTTTCATAGAAAGCGTCATACAAAACACTTTTGTGTTCAGTTTCAGAGACAGGGTATATCAGATCAGGGGACGTCACGGCCGTTTACGGACCCACGGAAGTGAGGCGTGTCTCCTCTGATTGGATTTTAATGGAAATGAGGGTGAGAGGGTCATCCTTCGGCTATTTCCGATGGGCCGTGTCAAATCCATAAGGATAGTCGAAGGAGATGGAGTCGACACAGTTATCATTTACAATCACCTTCAAAAGATCTAAACACCCGGGAAGAACGACACTCATCACTGGTGACTCACTTCAATTCAAAATCAAACAAAAACTTTTACAGAAGTATTAGACACTTCATTCTCTGCACTCTGAGTTGATGCATGATGAAGAGATGCAAAGGAAAGAGAGAGAGGAGATTGTTAGAGGGAATTGACAGAGGTAAGAGGCGGATGAGACCAGCTCATTTACACCACAAAGACGCCAACAACTGCAGCAGGCCACAGATGAAAGACTTTAAAGAAGAATCAATATATTACTGCCACTCCACCAATCCCTCATCAGTATCAAAAATAATTGGGGCTGAACAAAAAACAAAACAAACAACAACTACATGAAAGCCTTCAAACAGCATCCCACAAAATAACAGATTAACAAATACAACAAAATTAATAAATGAATTGCTCACAATACATAATAAAAAATAAAAATAAAAAACAAAATAGATTATAAAAACAACATTCAAAAAAGGATTCTATTTTAACAATAATTAAACAAACAAACAAAAAAATCAAAGACTGCAGAAAGTCAAAACAATGGGTATAAATTGCCAGCTTTCAATTAACTGCGATGCAAGGGAATTAAAGGCTAGATTAGAATAGGCTGTTGTTTTTGAGTTTCTTTCAAGAAGCACCAAGCAGCCATTGATTTGTTTGTCTGAATAAACAATCTGAAAGCATATATATAAATAATAATAATTTATATATATATATATATAAACAATGTGCAGATTATAATGACATTACATGATTTGAAAAGCATCTGCGCTATTTCAAGATTAATTCTACAGGACTGTGAGAATGAGAGCTGAGCTGTTTTAATGTGCTTGTTCTTTTATCTTTTTTTTTTAAAGCTTTGTAACATGCAGTTTTCTGGGTTTCAATTTTTTTTTTTTCTCCTTGAGCACAAGACTAAATCTCAGGCTTAATATTTGATGGCTAAGAGTACTTCTGAAAAAAAAAAAAAAAAAAAAAAAAAAAAAATATGTTATTGGACATATAAAAGTAATCTTACAGTACATACATAAAAATGTTTGGGAAACCTTTACAATGAAGCATGAAGCAATCAAAGTGTAAACAATCTAATTACTATATTGTAAATAAGAAGGTTATTAGTTAAGGTCAGTGTTGTTGTTGTTAACTAAACTAAAATTAAAAACTAAATTTAACTGAAATAAAGTTGAAATTAAATATATATATATATATATATATATATATATATATATATATATATATATATATATATATATATATATATATATATATATATAGTAAAAATGGCAAAAGCGCATACTGAAATTACTGAAATTACTTAAGCTAAAATTACAGTATAATACTATAACATATATAAATAATACATACTTTTTGTGAATAAACAAAGATATTATACATCAGAAATAATATTCAAAGTCAAAGTCACCTTTATTTATATAGCACTTTAAACAAAATACATTGCGTCAAAGCAACTGAACAACATTCATTTGGAAAACAGTGTCTCAATAATGCAAAATGATAGTTAAAGGCTGTTCATCAATTAATTCAGTTATGTCATCTCTGTTCAGTTTAAATAGTGTCTGTGCATATATAGACGGTTTCAACGGCATCAACATAAACAAACGTTAATGCGCGTGAGCGCTTTTGTGGACCTAACTTAACTTCCGGTAGACTCCAAATAGAATCAATAACAACAGTCAAGTCCCTCTAGAGTAGATATTTTTTGATAACAAACAAAATATGTTTGCTGCGTGGATCAGGCGGACTTAATGAAAATGCAAATTCATTCTTTACCAGCAGGAGATGTTTTAAAGCATAGACATAAAGCGCGAGAAATAGAGGTTTCCCCCAGTAACAGCTGTAAACGAACCAGAGCTGGTACGCTCACACGCTGCTATCAGGCATATAACATGCAAGTCCTCCTTCAGAAATACAGCGATATAAAAACAACTGTGCCTTGTTTTGATATTTAAACATAAATGTAAGGAATTCTTATTATTATTAAACGTGCAGTACGTTACGTAATGTTACGTTACTCGTGTTTATTTAATGAAGCCTTTTTGAAAATTGATCAGTTTTAAAATTGTGGCGAGTCTCCAAAAATAAATAAATGTATGGGAAACACATCCCGCAGCACAACCACCTGAGCCCAACTTCAGTTTATTCATCACCTTGGCTTTAACTGCGTTTGTAGAAGGCACTGCAGCCAGACCGATACAACACAGACCGGATGTTAACTTAGGTCCAGGAGCGTGCGCCCGATGAAACCGTCTATAGTCAATGATATCACTGTAGATGAAGTGACCCCAACTAAGCCAGAGGCGACAGCAGCAAGGAACCGAAACTCTATCGGTGACAGAATGGAGAAAAAAACCTTGGGAGAAACCAGGCTCAGTTGGGGGGGCCAGTTCTCCTCTGACCAGACGAAACCAGTAGTTCAATTCCAGGCTGCAGCAAAGTCAGATTGTGCAGAAGAATCATCTGTTTCCTGTGGTCTTCTCCTGGTGGTCCTCTGAGACAAGGTCTTTACAGTGGATCTGTCTGTGGGGCTCTAGTTGTCCTGGTAATAATATAATAATATAATATAAAATAATTGTAAAAAAAATGTCAACGCATATTTATTATTAAATTATTATATACTTAATATTGTAACATTTACATTTTGCTAAATATTAACCTATTGTAATTTAGTATAAAATTATCATTTTTATATTTAAATATACTAGCTTTTGCATTTACAAACTAGAGTATGACAATAGGTCTGACAACACTTACATTTTACTAAACAGCTACATATCGCGAATAATGTCACTCATTCTTTCAGTTGTAAAAAAAAAAGTAGTAAGCTCAACCAGAATGATGACCAGTAACTTTTTCACTTTAGTACAGCAGATATTCCAACCCATCTCTATCAAGCTTTGTAAAAACATACAAATATCACCTGCGGTGAACAGGGACCCAGGAAGAAAAAAAAAACAGAAGTAGGAAGGGAACCAACTGCATACAGCCAGAATCAATAACAAAGATATGACCAAAAATCAATGTTCATTCACCGAGGTAACCGCCAGACAGGACTATCATTTTGATGGTTGAGGCATGACTCTTCAGATTCAAACAACAATGATGTGAAATCCCATTACAGAAAAGGGCAATGGAGGGCAGCACTGAGACCTCTAATGGATCAGCGCAAAGAGGTGGCATAAAGAGAGCCTGTCATCACAGAGATGAGGAGAAGGGAGAAGAAAGACGATGGACGGGAGACATTTCTTAATGTTCTTATTGTGAGTAAGGCGACACAGGTTGAAGATTTACCAAAAAGCTTGTTTGCAAAGCATGAAATACCATAAGAGTAGTGTTTTTGGCGACCTGTTTTAATTTAAGTTTTAGTCTAGTCTTTGTGTGAAGCTGTCATTTGAGTTTTTATTAGTTTTAGTCACGTTCATACTCTTTTTAGTCTAGTCTAGTTTTAGTTGAACAAAACTGATGACATTTAGGGTGCTTTCACTGGTCGCTTGCCTGGTCTGAACCCGAGTTTGATTGCTGTGTTCATATTATAATATTTGAGTCCGAACCGCGGTTCGCTTGCTTCATCAAGCCAGCAGCTGTTTAAACCCCATTGCTGAGTAATGACGGCACAGGAGAAGGCGGCAAATGCATAACATTTCTCTCAGCACTTTAATATATTTGTTTTTGAACCATTCGTTTTGTTTACAAAGCTTTCGTACATAATGGCACTTGTGTCTGTCTTACGAGTGTTCTGCAGATGCTCTAAAGAATGCTGAAGGTGAACAGAAATTAGATGTACAGCACACTGCTTGTAGCGTGTCAGTTAATCTCGTCTGGAAAGTTCGTCAACCACACATTTTCATCAAATACGTCATTAATAGTGGTTCACTTCTGCGATTTGGTAAAATTTTGTTCACATCAGCAGCGAACCGTACCAGAGTTCACATGAACCGTACCCCAGACCACCATTTTTAAGTGCACTTGGGTACGGTTCGCGGGTGCGCACACGAGTTCGGAAGACAGCATTCATATCATCCCAACAAACCGACAATGACGTCAATCAAGTCAATCGTTTGCATTGTTTGTCCAAGTACTTCTTTGAGGTAGGTTTTATTTTTATTGTATAAAATAGAATAAGAATTAATTTAGTTATTAATTATACACTATTTGTTTACAGTTGTCTTGTGTTTGATGTGAAATACAGCCAGTAGTTTAAGACTGTTTTAAGTTTGTACATAAAGAAATTATTAATTCCACTCATTCATCACAAGACTTGTACTGGAAAAAGACTTTTCACCAGTGATTCCCGATGGTTTTAGAGGACAATTACTCCTCGTCGCTCCCCTGTCATTTCCAAGAATAGTACAATGGCGACCAGTAAAAAAGCCTCGTCCATTTGGAAAGGTGTGCTTGCAGTCAGCAGAACCAGGCAAAAGTATAAATCCTGCTTAACTTTGTGGTGTTGTCATCTTCTAAATAATGCCGTGAGTGAGGCTTGAGGAAGGGACATCGGTTGCATCTGCACAGTGCGACCTGATACAACCCCTGAATTAAGACACAGGAAATAGAAATACTGCAAAAATAAAAATAATGCGACGAAACAAGACAAAATAATGTTATAACATTTAGTTTTGTTTCGTTTTGGTCAACGAAAATGAAGAGACATTTTAGCATAGTTTTTATTTTGTAAACCACATTTAGTCTTGTTTTATTCATCAACAGTATTGCATAATACATTTAATCATAGTCACCGTCACATGACAAGCATTTACGTTGAATCTCTTCTCATTTTTGTCACGTGATAAAAGTTTGTTGATGATGATATTTGGTCTAATTTCTTATTGACGAAAGCAACACTACATGTGAGGCATGCCACACTTGGGCAGTAATCAAAGTGCATCATAGGTGAATATCTGTGATGGTTGAGGAAACACCGCAGCACCTCTTAGACGTCTTAAGATGCCATTAAGATCAATTAGTGGACCATTAACATGTGAAAGATTGTGGAAAACTCAAGGGCTGTTTGATGTTCACAAATGAGAACTAATTGAAAAGGACAAGAGTTGGGAATGTGAGCAGAGTGTATTCAGCTTGCATATTTCATAGCCTTGGTTCACCTGGAGTAATTGAAGAGTCGACGACCCCAGAGTGAGTGGTTTCCTCTGGAGCCTCTGTGAAAGAAGCAGGAGTCTGTTCCGTCAAAGTTGTTCAGCACCTCTTCTGTGTTGCTGGGGGCAATATGGATATGGACTACGTCTGGAAGAACCGTGATGCAGTATCAGCCAGATGGTTCATATCATCAGGAGTGCCGAAGTGGCTGAGGGAAAGGAGAATACAAGGTTTTTAAAATAAACTGGTGATAGGTTGATGGTTATGAGGACTTGTAAGCTATTTGAAAAAAAGTGTATGTTGCTTTAAATAAAAGGGTCAACTTAATGGCAGCTAAATATAAAATACTATTATCATAATCATGCTATGACATTTACCTTTAATTGCAAATCTCATAAATAAAATAACTGGAAAGGATATATCCTTCGGCAATAGGATTGGGAAACAAGAACCAGTTCTTATATTAATAATTGTAATAATAATAATAATAAACAGGACACAAAAATGCTATGTGATGAACTACAGCCAATCAGAGAGCAAGGCATGGGTTGAGTTCAGCGGAAGACTAACAGCAGCAGCATCATAGTTTAATAAAAGTTTGGAGACCAGAAATGGAGCAAAATTGTTTAGCACAGATCATCACACAAACAACTTGCAGCACTAGTTTCTTCCCGATGTCCATTTTGAAATAAGAAACTCATGTTTCATGTCATTCCTGTTCCACCTCCGGCATGTGCTTGCATGAGAAAACGTGGTCTGGGGACCGTGTAGAGACGTTGGGTGAAAGAGCTGTTGTCAGCCCGTCTAGTGTGTGACCCTCTGTAGCGGATCATTTACATAGTGTCGCGTAGTGTGAACACCACAACGACTTCAAGACAGACAGCAAGTCATGTAGTGTGAAAACTAAAAGCACAGCAATCTGCCAATATTTTAAGTTGTATAGTGTGAACTGGGCTTAAGGTAGAGCTATGGTATCGAAGTCCCATCCAAACTCCTGCAGACCCAACCGCAAGCTCAAATCATGATGCCACACCCCGTATTTATAGGATCAAATAAATAACTAACTAAAAGCAAAACTTATTAGAAAAACAAACACTTGAACATACAGTACATCAGTGTGAACTACCTAAAACGAAGGAAACCATCTCTGGGAAAATTGTATTTTAAAGTGTAATTTGATTATTTATTTTGGCCCATGTCCCACTCGTTTACATGGAGAGTGCGGGGTTTATTTAAAAAAAGCGAGTGGATTGTGATCCAAAGGTTAAAAAACAAACAAACAAACACACAAACAAACACTGAAACAAATGTTCCCAAACTCCCAGCATGCCCAGCAGTATATCTACTCTACAGGGATAAAAGATATCTGGACAAAGAACATCTAAAGTGAAAGAGAGCAAATGACATTCCAAGTCAGCTCCCTTGCCCGCTCCTTCCACCCGGCAGAAAGAGGAATAGGTCTTAAATGTGCATGAGTGATCAATCATGAGTGAAATTACTCTGTATACATTGCACTTTATCTGGACTGGTCCACCAGTTCTGGCCACCTTAGCCAGCCAAAACCAAATAAAGATTCCCAATGACTCTGTCATATATTATTAGGTTGAGGGAGTTGCTCACTCCCCACATTCAAAGATGACATTTTCTTATATGAGAGTTTATTTATTTTAGAGAACCAATTCAGTTTTTTACTATTGTTATTTATTGGGGCTTTCTTATATTTGGGGATTAGTGGCAAATGTGTTTACAGTAAGATTACTGCCCTTGACAGAGGACCTCATCCTGATTTAAAGACTGGAATTACTGATTCATGGGCTGAGAGACAACCCCACCAAACCCTGAGCTCTAAAGGAAAATGAAAAGCATTTAGATACTGCCACATGCTCAGTCTACAAGGCCTTGTAGATACAACGCTAATAAATAAAATATGCCCAGGACACAGCTAATGTGTTTTGGTGAAGGAGAAGTGCATGTTCTTACCACATCCGGAACAAATAGATCTGAAGTCCCAAGTTGAATATAATTTCCTTCGGGATGAAAGTGTTAACCTTCCATCTTAAAAATACAATACACAACTTTGGCAAATGTAAGGCTGTTAGTGGTCCAACAGCTTCAAGACAGAAATACAAACATGGTATATGTAGTGTGCAGCAGCGGTTTATATTCTATTCTATTTTGCATATTTTTGACCATGTGAGGATAATGGCATGAAGTGACAGATGAATTTACACTTAATATTGAGTTTGATTAGACACACAAATGACAAAAGATATGGGTAGTTTCTCCTCCTTTTGAAGAGTTACACTTATTTATGTTATTATCCATTGAATTGTTCAGAACTGACCAATCACCCATGTTTGGGTTGCCACCCACCAATTAAAGGGGTCATATGATGTGATTTCAATTTTTCCTTTCTCTTTGGAGTGCAACAAGCTCTTGGTGCATGAAGAAGATCTTTAAAGTTGCAAAGACTAAAGTCAAATCCAAAGAGATATTCTTTATCAAAGTTAAGACTCTGCCAAGCCCCCTAAAATGTTTTATTCAAACACGCCCTCCACATGTCTATGTCACTATGTGGAAATATTTGCGTAATGCCGCCAAAATGTTCATGTAAAGAAAGAAGGCGTGGTTTCAGTAACCGCAGTTAGTGTTGAAGCAGCCATGTCAGCCCACATAGCAAACTCTCCTAGGTTCACAAAATGGTCGTCCATAAAATGTGTTGCTGTTCTGTTGTAACTTGAGTAATTCTAAAGATTCCTAAAGTCGTGGCCTAGTGGTTAGAGAGTTTGAAAGCAAAAGCACTTTATTTTGCCTTCCAAAAGTAGATGCATTTAGGAATCTTTAAGATTACTGTAACACTATAAGAACGTCCTAATCACGGGAAGAAGGAGGCGGGAACCGGCGAACATTCAAATCAAAGTTTTAATACAAAATGAGCACAAAACAGCATGACAGTCACTCGTGGACAACTGTCGCGCACAAACAAAACCAAAACACTAAATAAAGCCCAGGCCTGGCCCTCTCTCGTCCTTCACTGTTGTCGCTCCTCTTTTGTACCTTTCCGATCTCCTCCGTGGCACTCGAGACCAGTGAGTGGAGCAGGTGTCGCTGATTTCCAAATCAATCCACTGGCCTCACTCTGTTCCCACGGCTCTCGGCCCCATCCCACTCGTCACATACCCCCATCGCTCCTCCCTGCAGGGGGGCTCGCTCACGGTGGCTGCAGGAACCTGGGGGTAAGGACAGACAGATGAGGTGAGAGAAAAGGAGATGGAAGGACGGGAAGGAGAGGGGAGAGAGGAGGAAAAAAATAGTTCCGGTTCCCAGACATACTGCTGCTCGGCCCTAAACCATCTTAGTGAACTCTTCTGCGGTGCCTGGCGGCGGCACTGGTTGGCCCTCGGTGGACGGCACGACACTTCTCCGCCGTCCCATGGACGGCGACGGCTCCTCCGTATTCGGGCAGCCGGCAGGAGTCCCCCGTTCCCTGCTCCTCCCCATTCGGCGGATGGCATCAGGCTCCGGCCCCCTGGCGAACGGAGCCGACTCCTCCGCTCCCTCACGGATGACAGCCGCCTATCCACATCACGGGCGGCCGACAGCGAGTTTGTCCCTCCCTGGCAACTCACTACAGCCCAGCGCCTCGAGCATCCATGGCGGCAGACTCCCTTGCCCTGCTCGATGGCACCGCAGGTTCACCCCAGCGGCAAGGGATTTTCGGCAGCGCGTCCCTCCTTACTCCCAGGTTTCGACACCACTGTAACTCAATAAAAACTTCCTAATCACAGGAAGAAGGAGGCGGGAACCGGCGAACATTCAAATCAAAGTTTTAATAACAAAATAAAAACAAAACAGCGTGGCAGCCCCTCAAAACACAAAATGAAGCCCAGGCCCTGGTCTTCTCTCGTCCTTCACTGTTGTTGCTCTTCACGGTCTCCTCCGTGGGACTCGAGACCGGTGAGTGGAGCAGGTGTCGCTTATTTCCAAACCACTCCACCGGCCTCATTCCGTTCCCACAGCTCTCGGCCCCGCCCCACTGATCACAATTACTTATAACAGAACAGTAATGGATTTTATGGATGACATTTTGTGAACTTAGGAGAGGAGGTAATTCTGACTTTGCTATGACAACCTGGCACTTCTAAATCAGATACTCTAAGTTTGTTTTGTTATTAGTTTAAGTATTTGCTACTGAATGTTCAAATGCTGAGTTTTGCACAATGTGCATGTGTGTATATGCGCTCACTGTGTGAGAGAGAGACAGGGTCACACAGTGGAGTTAGCTGTTTTAACTGTCCGTAGCTTGTGTACTGCAAACATATACAAGCTTCATAACCATGTCTGACATGCGAATCTGCTCCCCTTTTGGCCTTGAACTGATGGTAAAACTAAGGACATTATTAACTGTATTTATATTTATTTTTTAAGATGAAGCTCGGGATTATAGAAAGGGGGCGTTACATTTCCGATGAGTGCTTACGGTGTTCGGCAAGTCATAATGCACTGGGTCAGTTGGCCAATCAGAGCAGACTGCGCTTATTGGAAGGAGGTACTTTGTAGAAAACGACGTGTTTGCGAGAGGTGGGGCATATGTGACCTACAATAATGCACAGTATTTGAAAAATAATGTTTTTTGAACATTAAAGCATGTCAACATATTCTGTTACACCAAATACACAAAATAACGATCTTTAAAAAAAGCATCACAAGACCCCTGTTATACATTGCTACAATCACTGTGCATTTTATTTGACACAGATTTGGTTTGGAGGGCTTTACTCAAGACTAAAACAGCTGTATAGCACCCCAACACAAAGACATTTTGCTGATGAGGTATTTGAACCTACAACCTTTATGTTACTAGTCCAATTTTTGAATCCACACATGAATGCATCATTTGATTGCCAGAAACATGATGCATTAACTATATTTCAAATCTACTTAAGGACATACATTTAAACCTCTTATGGGATCGATTTCCAGAGTATGCATGAACTGATAAAACGTATTAATTGAAATCATCAAGTCGATTTGGATAAAAGCATTTGCCAAATGCATACATGTACCTGGAAATTTCAGAGAAATTAGACCTGATAGTCTAAGCTTGCATAGTAGGCATGTTCCATGATTGCCAAGAGCTGGTTGTATCCTGTAGGTGCCCTGAGACAAAAATATTAGGTGAAAAGACTTTTAACAAAACAAGATCTTCAAAGTGGAACACATTTAAAATGTAATCTTTGTATAAGTTGTTATCTTAACAACATGGATTAATTTCAAGTCCTGCAACATCCACACTGGAAAATGTTAATTAATTGATACAAATAAAAACAAGTGAAACCACAGCATGGGATTAAATGACAACTGTAGCAAGATCTGAATCTTCAATAGAAAAAAGACAGCTTGATATATTACAATTTAGATTATATTATGTATGAAAACATTATGTGAACAGTGTAAACACTTTCTGTGAATACTCAGCCTGTGATAAAATTCTATATTAAGATATAATTAAAAAAAGAACTTCAAATAAGTTTTGAAACTCCAGTTTCAGGTGGTTTAGGAGTTCTCCTTCAGGATCTGTTCCTTTCCCCAGCTATCCATACCCTTGGGCTTTAGTAAACATCCTTTAATTATAAACAAATGGATCTACCCTGTAAGTAAGAAAATTTTGATAAATTGACAATTTCTACTGGTATTTTTATGGGTACTTAAAATAAATGTTCATTTAACAGAACGAATAGGTTGTTTTTCTATCTGATTTGTGTCATTCTTTATAACTGTGTTACAATTAGTCTCAGAGAGAAAACAGAGGTGAGTAATGACTAAAAAGCTTTTTTCTCCATTTCAGTTCACTCAATCTTGTTCCATGGTGTCCCCAACAAAGGCTATTCTTTTGACATTTTTTTTCGGTTTTACAAAAACAACACCGCAAGGGCAATTCCAGGATTTAATAACATCAGATCAAACTGCTGTGTGTCCAGGCAAATCTAAACGTATTACCCTTCCTTTAACAAGTTTGACTAAAGCATTTGTCATAGCTGAGATTCAAGTAAATACATTTAAATCCTACACAGGTGCTTTGAGCATTGTCTGTGATCTTCCAACTGAACATTTCCACAAGGTTTGATGCTTGAGAATGGCACCAAAATATGATACAATATTGAATATTAATATTTCATATTTTATGATGTGTGCTCCTCATATTGAAGGAAAAGGTACTGGTAGTGTCATAAAACATTTTACAAACACCTTGGGAAGCAAGTCAGCATATCAGAATGATTTTAGAAGGATCATGGGACACTGAAAACTGGAAAATGGTTGTTAAAACACATTAAAATAAAAATGTCTGCTTAAAATACATTAAAATACAAAATGTTATTTTGGATAGAAATGTGTTGTCAATCGTTTATCTTGCAGTGATTGTGACTGTACCAGAGTCATCTGAGAGAGTAACCATTGTTTGTTTTTTCACAGCATGGTACTAAATAAGATAGACTTGCCTCCTCCGCTTCTGCGATACTTGCATTTAACTCCTTTTGTTTGCCAGTCACTTTTTCATGTGGATTTTGATTAAATCATAGTACAAAGGATGCTTTTGTGTCCCGCTCATCTGACTCAGTTCTTCCTCTATCGAAAAAACAACAACGAAACAATCTGTTTTCAATAGATTTACTTCAGACATGTCAAGTAACAATTTATCATGCAGTATACAATGCAAAATCCCAATAACTCAAGGGCAAGCCATATGTAACATAATAAAATGAAGACCTTGTTTTCCAAATATGAATTTTTATTTCATGACATTTTGATATTCAATGCCATTTTTAGGCATAGACTTCAGAGGACTTTGAGGACCGTGTTGTGCATGTGAAATTTAACTTTTTATATTAGAAGTCCATTTCAACATGTATTCCTGTGCAAGAAGAAATTACTTTAAAATAATTCCCTGAATTTATACTTTTTTTTTTCAGGGAAAAATAAGACATGAAAGGATTTATGGGCAAAATAAGGGCACCACCATTTCTAAAACTAGTGCCAAAAAGCTCTTACATCAGGAGACAAAGTGCAGCTTTGCTTTTGTTGCTTTCTGGAGGGTTGAGGAGCACATTAATTGAGGCACAGAACCCCGGGGAGAGTGCCGATCATAAGAGAGAGCATTCATAGGAGCCACAATGACTCACTATTTTAAAACCCATTATAGTAGTGAAAAATAATTTTACGCAAACTAACTCACTGCTTACAAACAGATTTGCTCCATGCAAAGGTTAACACTTCAGCCCTCGAGAAAACAAACAACAGAAGGTTATGTTTTATGGATCAGACCAATGCAATGAACACTAATGTTTAAGGTACCTTCTGTAATCCCCACAGCTCAAAACACCTCATTTGGAACCTTCTGACAGTAATTGTAGGCTGGATTCCTCTCAGGCTTCCTTGTCAAAAGCTCTGTAAGAGAACAATCATGGCAAACAGCTCTCTATGCAGTTATGGAATCACTCGAGGTGGCAGCTGTTCTCACATCTGCTAACTAAACTTAACAGTCGGCTTGCAACAGTTAGCATGATATTCCATGTGGACCTGCTTGGTGTTTGCCTCTTTTCCTTCATTTGTGCCACTATATACTGTATGCATGATCTTTTAGGTTGCATCTTCAGCTGTTTTCTTAGAACTATGCACTGTAGGTTCTTAGTGGATGCAAGGAAGGCTTAATTTCTCTAAAAACATGATGACAACATAATTGACAAAACAGGAGATCAAATAGTGTGTAAATTACTCATGGGTCAATGTCATAAGAGTGTCCACGATTTAAAATAATAAAATGAATAAATAAAACTGGCTCGATTTGAAACAATGAAACAATGTTGGACCGATGACAGCTCACTCAGGGCAGGTCTAAGGTTAGAAGAAAGTCCAGTCGGTGTTGAAATGCTACTGTCAATCAAACTTTTATGGGAGGGGCCTGTCCGTGTGACCTCACAAAGACAGTCATCTGAGATCAGCTCGATTTGAGAAAGGGGTAAAAATTTTAGTAGATTTAAAATAAAAAAAAACCCTGGGTGGATTTTTATAATTATAGGGCGGTTGTGTACACACACTGCCAACACTTTCAGTTCAAACAACTTTTAAAATTGCATGCAGCATCTGATGATCTCTTTAACGATTAGAGAGGATCTGTAAAGAGGAGTGGATCAAAACCCTACGAAAAAACAAACAAAACAAAAAAAAACATCATAACTTTGTGTTTGCCAACAAGGGTTTTCGCACCAAGTAGCAATTCCTGTTTTGCCTGGTGATCAAATACTTATTTCTCTCACTGAAATGCAAACCAATTTCTAATTAGGGCTGCACTATTAATCGCATGCGATTGTCATGCGTGTCTTGTCAGTAAAGCTGGTTCTGTGATTACTAGCAAATGTCCATAACGAGCTGTCAGCACTTACTACTCATAGCCATAGTTAACTGACAAGCTATGCAATATCCCGTCATAAAAGTAGATGAATCACATTCGTCTATGAACGCAATATTCACCGAACTATGGCTTTTTGTAGTAAATGGCGCTCCATTTGAAAGCAGGTGATGGACGTTAACTGCTAATCACAGAATCGGCTTTACTTATGAGACACGCATGCGATTAATCATTTGGTTGGTATTCTGTCTCTTTACTTTAAAATAAACCTACCATAAAAATAGCAGACACTTCTAATTATTATTATTATTATTATTATGTTTTTTTTTTAAGTGGGCAAGCGTACAAAATCAGCAGGGGATGAAATCAATATTTTCTGTTTAGTTATATCCCTTTGCTGCCTACTAGTGTAGCGAAACATAAATAATAAGATAAGCCCAATGCTACTCAACACAATGAAAACATGCTTGGTTTGTCATAGTCAAGTATACTTCTTTCAAATCCAATGTAGCAAAATCACCTTGCTCATATGGATTCTTTGTTCAACAGTAAGTTTTTGTCTTAAACCCTAAAGATTTCTTCTGGCCCCGGAGCTCAGGGTTAGCGATTGGCCCTCAGAGAGTGGTGTGTTCCACTTTGCTAAGTTTGTATCATTTTGACATGTGTGTTTTGGCATTGTTTCTTTAGATTTCATCACTCGCCAACATCCTTAATGTGAGGAAGCACATCTCTGGTGAAGTTTTTGTACGAGGGAATCTTTTCCTCAGGCGAACTGATGCCCACATGGGTTTCATAGATATGAAGACCGCTGGGCCGTGGGGGTATGGGGTGCTGGTACTGGAGGTGAGAAAGAAGAATGGTTATAGAGAGAGAGAAAGGACCCAGATATCAATCCACTATTCTTCAGTGAGCTTTGATGAGAGATTTTGCTAGAAGGTTCTTCTGAGCATCTGGGTTACCTCAAAGATCCTGATGCAACACAACACAAATATTTGACTTGATTGACTTGCTTACAACAGTACAATAGAGACTGAGTTCTCAGTCTGAGCCTAGAGCTTTGTGCTTGAAAATATAGAAAATGCAACATAGAACAAACCTTTTTTATATAATATAATATAATATAATATAATATAATATAATATAATATAATATAATATAATATAATATAATATAATATAATGATGAATCTTTTATTAATTGATTTATGTGATTATTCTGATTAATAACCATATTATTGATTTAATTTGAGAAAAAAATAAGACATTTTATTTAAAAAAAATGGTAGTTCTTAATACAAGATAGTTTTCATATAATATTGGTTTTAGTGTGGCAATCTTTTCAGTTTTATTGGCAGACATAAAATAGGCAATTACATGTATAGGCACACAGAACTGAAATGCAAAAAAAGAAAGCTAATTCAATTGTGGCTCACTTAAAAGGATGCCATTTCCTGAAAGCAAAAAGCAATATCTCCTGCCTTTAATCATCCAGCAACCTCTTTAACTGCCAGATGACATCGTATCACTAATTCATCTCCTGTAAAAAACAAACAAGAAACAAAACTAGATTATGAATAGATATCAAAGGAAAGTATGTCTCATTGTCATTGTTGAAGAACCACCCATATCAAACCCGTTTGCAAATGGTTCTTCAGCAAAACGAAGACATCAAGAAGAAAGCATTTGGGGAATTTCCTCTGATTAAATTGGCTGTTTAATGTGATGGGCTACTTAAGAGGAGGTGGTTTCGAGTGTCATTACTAACACGGAAGAGGGGTTGCCATAAGAGCCGCTGCTTCAGAGATGCTAATGGCTACCGATGATAAATGTTGAGAGCCACAGTAAGGCCACATGCTCGCCTGAACAACATTGTGGTCCTGTAAACATTCCCTCCCGCTTTGACTTTTACTGTAAGCCTACACTACCTCCACCTCAAAAACAAATAGCGATTTTTGAAGGAGATTAATGAAAACCAGGTATTTCCACAACCTTTTGGCCTTATGGACATTTAGAAAAAAAACAAAAAAAAAAACAATAAAAAGTAGCAATTATAAATCTTTAATCTTATAAGAAAAGTTCAAGAAAGAGGATTGTGTGTGTGTGGTGAAACTGAAATATCTTGATTCTTAGAAGCAGCTACCAGTCGATGATGACTGGAGTCATGTACAATTCTCCACTGACACTCTGCAGGGCAAAACCTTACTGTAATACGTTAAACCACGCTAAATTCCACAACTCAAACCCTCCTCCCTGACAGCTCAAAAAGCATCTACCTAAACCCGTGACACTGTAAACCTCTGAGTGCTTGTGATATATATATATATATATATTTTTTTTTCCATGTGTCTTTGTGTGTTTATTTTTGGCAAATTGTGTGAAAACCACTGGGGTTCAATTTGACTCCAAACACATGCATGGCCCTAAATGAGAACAATTCCTCATCACAAAAAAATCAAAAAGAAATAAACACTTTAACCTGATAACTGTCACTCACGTTTTTGAAGATAGACTTGAATGTGTATGATACAAACCTAAATTTTTATATTACATGACTGAAAACATTTTGTAACATGATTTTGATGTGCCATTTACATGGTAATGCAATGTCTGATTTTAAAATGGGTTTTGAAGGATGAATTTTGAGATTTTATGTTTTCAAGTGATATATAACTTCTGATGATTTCTAAAATGTGATAGAGAAAAAGGCAACGAGGAAGTCTTTTTTTTTTAAACAAAGGTCAAAGCTCCTTTTGTAATGTAGATTTTTGAGGGTGCACTCTTGTCATAAATTGATCTATTACTTTTCCTACATAATTTTTAACAAAAAATATTGGTATAATATATATTTGGGAGTCTTAGACCTTTCCAACGTTATATAGTTTGTCAAGATTAGATTCAATTTGATTGTAATATAGTATAGTCAACGTAGGTGTCCCGTATACGGGACGGGGTGACATTTAACAGGTTAACCAGTGTTTCAAGTAGTTTGAATATTGAATGAGAGTCACCGAAGAATAATGGCTACTAAAATACTGATATTCATGCAAACATTTCACTGTTCTTATTGTATTTTGGATCAAACAAACACAGTCCTGGTGAAGAGAAGATACTTTTTTTTTTTTTTTTTTTTTAAATGTGTGAACGCTGCATATTATGCAAAATACATTTTTTCAGGCATTTTTCCGTTGGGGTTCCTGTGTGCTGCTGGTTGATGCCATGAATTAAAAGTACAATGTATTAATAAGGAAATATTGAGAGCTTTTCATCTAGATTCTAAAAATAGCTCTTTGTCATAACCATGTTACATTTGATGAATATTATGACAAAATGAAGATTTCCTTCCAAATTCTCTCTTCCAAGCTCACCTCTCTTCATAAGCCTGCCTGATTTAGTAAAAACTCAAACACAAACACCAGGTGGACAGGTGTTTGGTGATGAGAGCTGACAGAAGCGAGGAGAAGAGCAGAAGAAAACAAAGTACTTTAAGAAGGTCCATCATTGCTTCAATCTCTCGGGGGGCAGCTTGGAGATTGTCACAGATCGATAGATGCTCTGGAGAGACATTAGGCGGGACGAAACATCTTTAAACCGCTCAGCTCGGGCTTTGCTCAGACTATTACCAAGCTAAGAACATACCATCGCTTTACTGACAGCATAAATAACACTGTGACTTTGAGAAAGAATGACAGAGAGAGAGATGACTTAGAGTGTGATTGTGAAAAGCAAGAGGAATAGAGTTCACCAGTAGAGTTCTGGAAGAAAAAAAGTCATTAATTTCATGTAAGGTAAATAGACTTTTAATACATTCTCAGTAAAAAAAAAAAAAAAAAAAAAAAAAAACTTTTCAGAAGGTACACCTTTGTACATTATTTACCCCCATTAGTACCTTAAATGTACATATCAGTGCCTAAAGTACACACTTAAGTACCTAAATGGTACACATGACTCTTTTCTGAGTGTAGGGATGCAACATTAAAATGTTAATCTTAATGAAAAATATCAAAATACGGGAAATTAACATGCACAACTGCATTCCTAATTTATATATATTCGGTGTCACCCCTATATATATTAGGGGTGACCCCGAATAGTCGAAGATTCAATGCTTCGACAAGAGGTGCCTGATTTGATACCAATCTCACAGTCGAATATTAGAGGTGTTATGATTATGCCATTTCGGCTATATGGGTGTGCTCAAATGTCTGATTTCACATAGAACTACTGGTTTCCTCCCAATAAGTTAACATACAGCCTTTTAAAATAATGCTGTAAATAAGAATCTTAAAAAAAAAAAAAAGAAATACATTTCACCCTTAAGATCCTCGGGTGGTTTCATCCCCCGAGGATAAAATAAGTTTCATCCAACCACCCCTATGGATTTAAGTTTCACTTTCCATATTCCGTGACTAGATGAGCATCTTGTATCAGGAAGACAAGCTAAACCAGATCAAACCAGCTAAGACCAGCATCCACATAAGGCTGGTTTATGTTTTATTTATTTATTTTTGTTTGTTTTAAGTTATACAATAAAATGGAGCTCGTTTATTCTGTAACTTACAAAAAAAAAAATAATAATAATACGAAAAATAGAGTAAATATACTGTACTTCTGTACCCAAAAGTAACAGAAAAAAACATTATCCTTGAGTTTTATAGAGAGTGAATATATTTGTATTGGCACTATATAATTACAGAAGTTGCATTTTGCAGGTACATTTCTCAGCCATATTGAATGGGCCAGACATGACCGTTTATACAGCAGATCTGAGTTTAATTTAGAGTGAATGAAGAATCTTGTCTGCATCTAGCTCAAGAGTAAAGTTCACCTAGGTACTATTCGTCTTCAAAGTGACGTCAGACCTTTAATTATATTTAATTGCAATCGAAGCATCCTCCCTCTGATCTGTCATAAAAACTCTCCACCTGAGTCCAGCCTCAAGTCTTACCTAACAGTCAATAAGTAAAGGACCTGAATTGTTAATAGGGCTCCTGAGCAAACATCTGGATATTTCTGTGTTGACGGAGAGATTTGGAGTATTTAAATTGCTGAGGTTTTTCCCATACACAGATGCAGACTTTCAGCGAGAGAAACCCCTAGAAAACTCTCCTTTCTCCTCACTTCCTTCAGATTTCAGTTAACAGTGTTTTGATTTCCCCAGAGATGGCGACTCTACCCCTGAACCAGCTGTCTGGAGTCACTGAGGTATCTCTCAACAAACAGAAGCACAACAAAAAGAATGTACCCACAAAGAGAATTAAACATGGCCTTGCAGGAGAGCTTGCTTGGAGATCTCTGAGCCCACCCGAGGATCTATATTGATCACCTTCGGCTGCTAGAAGTCTTTGAGCATCTAGTGATCCTAGTGTTTTTAAAATGCAATATCACTATGCAGGGTACTGAAATATTCATGTCTGAATAAATGAGGTTTGGGAGTGTAGGTCCTGGCATAAAAAAAAATAAATAAAAAAACACCTGAGTTGATTTTAACTAATGCTTACCTCAGGTTTCAAAATTCATTTGGCACCCAGCAGAAGGCTGTGTGTGGGAAATCCATTAGGCAACACTGATTAAGGGGACGATGAAAGGGAACACTGAGAGAGGCATGCATGCACCTGAGAACGCATGCATGTGTGTGAAATGGGCAATGACAAATGCAGGCCTCTCTTTTACCAAATGCTTAGAGTTTTACACTAAATCAGGTCTACTGATTGATAGACCCATGAACTGGTTGTCACTGAGATGCTAAAATAAATTCATAAGTAACCACAGTTTTTCTCCCTAAAATGAGGCTGAAAGGTTGAACAAGTATCTATATAACTACTATATACTACTACTCATATCAATGAATATTTACTATGACTAAAAAACTGTAAGGACACCAAATGATAATTTAAAATTGAATGTTTTGAATTTAGAAAAAAATAAAAATTGTTGTGAAAGTTATAAATAATATAAATATCATAGGAGTATGTTTTACAAGAAACGTTACTTTTCACATTTTACTGAACGTTACTTACTTTTTTTGTAATTATTTCTTTGTAAGTATAGTTTCTTTTAAAAAATTACTACAAACTTTTGAAATAAGTAAATTACACATAAAATAGTAGTATGGCATAAATAAAAAATAAAATGGGCTACATGATTATATTAGAATTACTTTTGATTATTTTGCACCCTAAGTCAAAATGAGTTGTTCATGTCCCCTGCTCAAAACCAGCCGATTCGTTTTTATAAAGAAGGTTAGAAAAGAGACCAAAGCACCCAGATTACACACCTCCAGCATGCCTAAAGGATCATTTGAAGTAGGGGAGAAAAGACATGGATCTGGTGAGAATGATAACAAATTACCAGAGTGAAAGAGAATTTTAATCTGAGACTCCAACAGGATATTCTGAAGGAAGGAAGGGCAAGAGAGAGAAAAGTGCACTCCTGGCTAAAGTTCAGCAGCCCCAGTTTCCATATTTTAAACCTGGCCGCTCACCACCCATTAAAATCCCTCCCTGCAGGCTTAAAGAAGCTGTCTATGACAGCCAATTACCTTATAGAAACCTCCACAGAGACTCAGGACTCCATCTGTCCATTTAACACCCAGGGAAAAAGACAGAATTCAGCCATTGACCGCTTATGGACATAATTGGACTTCCCTTCAGCTCCTGCTTACTTGCTCCAAAACACACTCACTCACTCACTTCTAATATTCTCTTCTCAATAATAGCTATTCAACTTCTCAACACTTTAATTTCAGCCTAAATAAATCTAAAAATTAAAAGGATGCAAAATCTCAGTACACGTTAACCCACTCAGGAGAAGGGAATTTTTGGAACCAGGACTCGCAGCAGTAACATGAAAATGAATTATGACGAGAGCTCATGAGAGATGGAGGTGAGCTTCAATGTGTGGCCATCTGCTAAATATATTCTAATAAGGTTTTCAGTTTAAACTGTAAAATTATGGAGCAAATTATAATATCTTTATTTATTTATTTTTTTTACATTTAAATAAATAATACCTTTTTTTTTTTCACCCTGTTCACTTCTAGTGTCTTGCCTTAAATAGGAATGTCCTAATATTAAAATTCAGGTTGATAAATGCTGAATTATTTTAATATTTGTAAATTCTACAAGTGTAATTTATGCATCACAACAATATAATAACACACACACACACACACAGAAAGTATTACCACAATTATTATAATATTGGTTAATAAAAATGTCAACCAATACAGCTGAAAAAAAAAAAAAAACAAACAAAAAAATCAGATATTGATTGGAAAAATTACATGGTACTGTTACAGTACATTGTGCAATATTAACTGCGATACAAACTAGTGTAGCTGATAATGTCCCTGTTAAAATAACTGTCTTCAAAACACACATTACAAAATACTGAAAGTAAAAATATACTATAGTTGGTCTAAGCTCAGCTGAAGTAGCACTAATGTGACCCGATCAACCTTCGTTGTCCGGCAGAGTCAGGGTGCTTCAAAACCCCTAACATGGGACTGCGGCAAACTGTGCTGGACATGTGACGTGACATGACATGTGGCCAAGTGTACCCCCGCCAACTCTGGCAAATGGAAACTTGTTGGGCACTCAATGTCCCCATCTGCTCCCTCTTCCCATCAACCCCAGATTAACCCTAAGAGCCAAGTCAAGCAGTTTTGCACCCACAAATGCTACTCGAACCTACTTTCTGGGACAGATAGAGCCAAGATCCCTTTCTGCTTTAGCAGGGTGGCTAACAGCTCCTAATTGGGTTGAAGAGACACACAACATTTCACTAATCCAAATGTTACCTCACAAGTTGTGAAGAAGAAAACTGCAGCACATAAAACAGATTTACTGTAAAGACCAGCCAATATCTCATGAGATGCACTTAATTTGTCTAAATGGATATAAATCATATCATATGATACAATTATAGTAATCAGGATTAAATATAACATGATACAGTAATGTATTTGGTACCTTGAGTTTGGTCAGGTGTTTGATGGAAGGAGATCTGCATGGCAATTCTGTACTTCTGTACTGTACATGGTTCAATGTAACTATATTGAACATAGCCAAGTGTTCCACGCAGGAGACAAACAAACTTAAGAGTCACACATGTAGCAATTTTCCTAATTTAACACAAGAAACATGGTCAAAAATGCACAGCATTAACAACCTTTTACCTAAGTATCTCAAAGAACACTTACAGTAAAGTAATCGTATGTTTTTAAAGAATAAACGTAACTAACCTATGTGCACATATATACTGTGAGCTCTATGATCACAATGTGTTTAACACAATTACATTTTTGAATCATACCGGACAGCAGAGACACACAGCAGCAAGAGTTCAGGTGCAGCTCTCCAGAGACCCTCACAAACTGCATGGGGGGTTTTCTGACTACAGATTCCCCAAGTAATGCTTTGTCACTTCCCTTTTATACTCAGACCAGAAACAAAGAAATCTTCAAATCAGTTGTAAAAACATAAAAACATTTTGGTTTGTTAGGTTCTCGTGACCCCAGTGTGTGTGTGTGTGTGTGTGTGTGTGTGTAGGTTCTCGTGACCCCAGTGTGTGTGTGTGTGTGTGTGTGCATGTTTTTGTGACATATCGGGACACAACTTTGTATAATGAAATGGGTATGACACCGGTATACAACGAGACGGTGACTAATGAGGACATAACCCATGTCCCCATAACCCATGTCCCCTAAATGCTTATAAATCATACAGAATGAGTTTTTTTTTTTTTTGAGAAAGTAAAAGTACACAAAGTTTCCTGTGAGGGTTAGGGTTAGGTGTAGGCTTTGTCTAGTGCCATGGAATATACAGTTTGTACAGTATAAAAACCATTACACCTATGGGATGTCCCCACTTTTCACAAAAACAAACGTGTGTGTGTTATCCTGAAAACAAAAGGTGATTTTGGTCCAGTTTTACCTGCTGGTTTGTGTTAACACAAAAACAATCAGTTGAGCCCGACTTTCAGATTCTTCATCACATTATTTGATGAAGCTTTTGAAGCTTCTGAAACTCAGGTTTCATGGACTGATGTTGTATGAACAGAAACCAGCAGAACAAACTTGACCAACATCATATCCTCCATGTCTTTTTGTCTTTCTCTAGATGTTCTCGCTGGCTCTGGGGTCACTGAGGATGAAGAGACCCACAGCAACATCAGATCCTGATGTGAAAACAAGGGCAGATGCAGTGGTGGAGCATTCTACCATGGCACTCCTTTCCAGGATGATGCGGTGGACTTCTCCATGCTCAGTGCACACACCAGTCTGCAGACATTTCAGATCCTAACTTTATATTTTGGTTTTCCTTTTTTTTTTTTTTTCACAAATGCCACTGTCACCTGCTCCACCACAAAATATCTGCATCTTATGAACAGAAATCAAGATTCAGAAAAGTGCTGTAATAACTCAGTTTGATTTAAAGATTAAGATTTAAAAGATGTTTTACTGATGACTGTAGTGTACTCACTGAGTTTAGAGAAAATAAAATATAAATATACTGTAACATTACTGACTTGCATCTTTACACCTTAGCAAATTAACAGTTTACTATACAGTAGCTCAATAAATATGAATTAGTGTAATTTTTGCCTACTCTTTAATGAATACTGAGCATTCAAACATATTCATTTGCTCTCCTAATGCTTTTTGCCTGCTATATAGGAGGAAATATGCCATTTCGGATGCAGCCAGTATATTTACATGGCCCTTAAAACCAGCTCCATTTATCAATGCACTTAACAGCTGAATAAATGCAGAGGCAGAGAGCAGTGAAAATGCAGAGCACCATACAGCAGCTGACTTTACAGACTTCCTCAGACTGTCCATTCAGTTTCTGGGAAAAAAGCCATGCAAAACTATGTGACCCCCTCTCAAAGCACAGAAAAAAAGACTCTGAATTGTTGTAGATAATTTCTGTCGTTCTGCCCTGTATGCCTCTGTGTATCTCTTTTCACATTACATACTCTAATGGAGAGCAGAAAGCAAATATAATAAATAAATTTATAAAATACCAGTGCCAGTGTAATACACCTGCAGCCCGCCGACACGGATCAAGACCGGCTCCCCCAGACCCAAATTTCTCTCTCCCTCTCTTTCAAACCTCTTATTCCCACTGTGAAATTGAAACTATATAATATGAGCCATGTCAAAACGCAATCTCACGGCAAATTGGAAGTTGGGATTTCCTATGACACCGCCTCTGGTCTCAGAGAGAGATAATTACAAAAAGGCAGAGGGATAAATAGAAAAGGGAAGGATGAGATATAGGTGGGGGGTGGTCAGGGAGAAGAGCGGCCGCTGGTCATACGGATATAAGCAGTGTCACAGAGAGAGGGGAGACAACAATTTGCTGTGTTACAGAGTTCTAGTAAACAGCTTCTTTCCCAGAGAGAACAATGTGCCCTTTTTATCCGACATTATGGATTCACTGACTCCAAGAAAGGTGTGTACGCATCGATAGCAAACACACACACATACACACTCCATGTACTCAATGATGGAGTACATCTGAACTATGCGTGTGTTTTTTAAAGCAGTCTTTTCAGTTCAAAATGTATTTACTGAGATAAAAAGAGACTATTTTATTACTCTTTTGGACATTTTATTTTTATTTTTTTTGTAACCATAGTATTTATTGAAGGACCTTGGAGTATCAAATAAATAGCATGTTAAGGCAATTGTTTATTGTCATGGAACATATCAAAATACCATGGTATTCCCATATAATAGCACTGTACTTCCACAGGCATTTTTTTAGGGGCTTGATTGTTTCATAAAGGACATTAAAACTCTGTCTTAACCCTGAAATAAGGGAAATCAATTTTACATAATAACAGTGTTTAAGAATTAAAGCGATGTATTTACTTGGAATTGTTGAGAGTTGCGGATGTCTTTTTTGTTGGATGCTGTTTGCAATGGTGAATCATAATTTCGGAGCT
>NW_020525368.1:0-38053 GCF_003368295.1 Carassius auratus | reverse complement strand
AGTTGTTATAACTCAGGCATAAAATGTCCGATCTTGCCCCAAACTTCACATGTGTGATAAGAGTCCTGGCTTGAACACATCTGAAGGCCAATATTCCATTATAACGATAGCGCCACCTGCTGGCAACAGGAAGATTGGCACACATATGGAATAAACTTTGATATATGCACTTATATTTATGAGTTTAAACGCATATTTCTCACCGTTCACCTTTTACTAAAGCCACACGATGGCGGTGAGCCCGGGTGCGAGGGCCCGTTTCATCGCTGCTTGCAGCTTTAATTAGGGCCCGAGCACCGATGGTTGAGGACCCTCTTGGAATTCTCCGTTATTATTATTATTATTTATTATTATTATTCTTCTTCTCTAAGATGAATCGCATTTTTGAGGGCCAAACATGTTCGAAAAGTCATGAAACTTTGCACACACCTCAGAACTGGCGAAAATTTACGTCTGATATGGGTTTCAGAAGTGGGTGTGGCAAAATGGCTCACAGCGCCACCTATACACGTTCAACGGTGTGCGCCTCGAGCTACGTTTCACGTACATGTATGAAAATCGTATACACATGTAACTCTCCATACCTACAAAAAAGTCTCTTGGAGCAAAATCCGAAACCCAACAGGAAATCGGTTATTTTTAATATTATGAGCAAATTTTGTGTCATTTTTGTCATTTCCATGCGTTGTATTTTAACGAACTCCTCCTAGAGATTTATTCAGATCAACACCAAATTTGGTATGCCTAATCTAAAGGCCTTTGCGATGTTAAATTGCGAAGCTTTTGAGTTTTCGTTAAGGCGTGTGTGTGGCGGCCTGGCGAATTTCGATGATTCGCCATGAAACAGGAAGTTGCTATAACTCAGACATACAATGACCAATCTCCCCCAAACTTCACATGTTTGATGAGTCTCCTGACCTGAACAGATTGACATGCCCATATTCAGTTATAGTCATAGCGCCACCTATTGGCAACAGGAAGTGACATATTTACACTGCGATGAACTACTCCTAGTAGAAATTTTTGACATCAATGTATTTTTTTGTGGTCAGTCTAATCTAAAGGCCTGTGCGATGTTAAGTTTTGAAGATCTTGAGTTTTCGTTAAAAGGCGTGTCCATGGCGCCATGTCAAAGTTCGATGTCTCGCCATGGGAATAAATGTTGTTAACTCAGGCATAAAATGTCCGATCTTCCCCAAACTTCACATGTGTGATAAGAGTCCTGCCTGAACACATCTGAAGGCCAAAATTCCATCAGGTGGCAAAATGGCTCGATTAGCGCCACCTATACATTTTCAACGGAGTGCGCCTCGAGCTATGTTTCACGTACATGTACAAAAATCGGTAAACACATGTAACACACCAATACCTACAAAAAAGTCTCTTGGTACGAAATCCGAATCCCAACAGGAAGTCGGTTATTTTTAATTTTCTCTGCAAAATTGGCGTTGTTTTTGCCATTTTCAGGGGTTGTACTTTAACGAACTCCTCCTAGAGATTTATTCAGATCAACACCAAACTTGGTCAGTGTAATCTAAAGCCCTTTGCGATGTTAAATTGCGAAGATCTTTAGTTTTCGTTAAAGGGCGTGTCCATGGCGCCTGGACAAATTTCGATTGTTTCGCCATGAAAAAGGAAGTGCTATAACTCAGACATACAATGTCCAATCCGCCCCAAACTTCACATTTTTAATAAGACTTCTGCCCTAACAATCTACATGCCAATATTCAGTTATAGTCATAGCGCCACCTATTGGCAACAGGAAGTGACATATTTTACACTGCGACAAACTACTCCTAGAATTTTTATGACATCAATGTATTTTTTGGTCAGTCTAATCTAAAGGCCTGTGCAATGTTTACTTTGTGAGATCTTGAGTTTTTGTTAAAAGCATGTCCATGTCGCCATGACAAAATTTGATGTCTCGCCACAGCAAGAGAAGTTGTTGTAACTCAGGCATAAAATGTTCAATCTTCCCAAACTTCACATGTGTGATAAGAGTCCTGGCTTGAACACATCTGAAGGCCAATATTCCATTATAATGATAGCGCCACCTGCTGCAATAGGAAGATTGGCACATATATGGAATAAACTTTGATATATTGCACTTATATTTATGAGTTTAATGCATATTCTCAACGTTCACCTTTTTACTAAAGCCACACGATGGCGGTGAGCCGGGTGCGAGGGCCCGTTCATCGTCTGCTTGCAGCTTTAATTAGGGCTCAAGCCTGGAGGGCGAGAGCCCTATTGTTTTCCTTAGGATTATTTTTTTTTTTTTTTTTTTTATTCTTCTAATTTTTTTCTAAGGTTTCGGGGGGCTTTTGGGGTCCTTAACATGCTCAAAAACTCTTGAAAAATTGGCACACACCTTTGGAACCTGCGGCCATAGGGCCGGGCAGAGTCTGATACACGGGCGTGGCACAGGGGCTCTAACAGCGCCCCCTGTCAGTACCGAGGGCCATATATCATGCATACTTGCACGGTATACATATGAAACTTGGTACATATATATAACTCATCAAACCAAACAACTTTCACACTGCATGTCATAAGCTCCGCCCAACAGGAAGTTGGCTATTTAGGGTTTTATGAAAAACACATGCTCTGGAATTTGATATACTCCTCTGAGGAACTCCACCCGTTCACCTCAAAACTCGGTGAACACGATCTCAAGACATTGGGGATGCTAAATTGCGAAGAGATTTTTGATATCTCGAACGGTTTGCCCGTGGCGAGGCGTTGAAATTATGGCCGAGAAATGAGAAACAGGAAATGTATAATAACATCCACATACATTTGCTGAATTTGATCAAACTTAATTGGTTTGTTCGCTGTATGATACCGATCGTATATATGTGCTTTTAGGAGTCAAAGTTATAGCGCCACCAACTGGCAGCAGGAAGTGAATAATTTTCAGAACGCTTTGAATTCAGCATCTTATTTTTACTTGATTTGCTTCAAACTTCATCAGAATAATGACAAAACACGGCCGAAGACAATCTGTCGTGGGGATATTTATATCTAATATAGTGTTGCCATGGCAACGTGTCAAACTTGAATGTTCTGTTCTGGTGATTTTTAGGCAGATAACTAGCTCAGATTTACATGAAACTCGAAACAGATATCAGTATTAAAGATAGCTAGACCATGGCAAAAGCTTTTTAAAAGGGCGTGGAAGAGGCACTCTATAGCGCCACCTTTTGTCAAAAGTGGGGGGATTAGTTTTAGCTACAGACACCAAACTTGGTACATAAATTGTTCTTATCAAGACGGACAACTTTCTAATTCGCAGTCATAAGCTACGACCAACAGGAAGTTGGCTATTTTGACTTGAATATGGATTTTTGGGAATTTTCTTTTGTGAATTAATGCATACTCCTCCCAGGGGAAGTACACTATACACACCAAACTTTGTCTACATAAGAAAAACCATTGAGGAACTTAAATTGCGAACGGATTTTGGTTAGCTTGAACGGTTTTGTCGGTGGTGAATTTTTGAAATGACAGTAAAAAGGGAAACATTAATTGTCTTGTATGTTTAAATTGCAGCTTCCAAACACTTCAAAGCATTTTTTCATACAAAGATCAAATCATTCAGAGGAAATATGCATTAGTTTCACGACTTTACAACACTGTATGGATAAAAGAAAATTAAAAAACTGTCAGACTTCTCAACTGACATGATCTCACTCTGGCCACCCTGTCTGTGTGAGGGAAGGGAGGGGGAGAGGGAGGGGGAGTGTGAGGGGGTTGGTGACTGTGACAGTGTGTGTGGACTGTAGGGAGGGGCTGTCTGGCAGAGAGAGAGAGAGAGAGAGACCTAATAATCCCTTTAATAATCAGGAAAAAAAAATCTGTATTTTAAATTGTTATTGTTTTTGTTGTTGCTAATGGTGGTGTTTTTTCCTTTCATTACAGGTTAAGAAATCTCTTAGGCCTTATCCTTTTCTGACAGTTTTAGGGATTTAAAAACATCCTAAGAACCCTAATTGTGCTGCAAATAATAATTTCAAACTCATTTGATACTGACCTATGACAACCTGTGACGTGACATGACATTTATTAATCTCATGGATGTAACAGTAAAACTCTTCAACTGACAGATAAAGCTGCAATGCAAGCAAAACTATTTCACAAATGCTTATAGGTCATTAAAATCATTACAAAACACTAATACATTATTTAAGGATTTGGTAACACTGTAAAATAATGTCTAATTTGTTAACATTAGTATATATGCAATGGTAACACTTTATAATAATTGCACTCATTAGCTAAGCATTAGTAAATAGTTCATGATTATAAAGCCTTTTCCCTTAATAATAGTCATTATTAAGCAGTAATACATCTATAAATAAATTGTTCTTGGTTTAAAAGCACATATATTACAAAGGAGATTAAAGTCTCAGTTGTCTTATAAAAATAAATAAATAAACACAACCCAGTTTGATTCAGAATTCAGAAATATTTATTTCAAGAAGCAATAAAAGGAAACTGTACACTTGAATAGCTTTTATGCGATTCTTGAAGGATTAGCATCACCTCCTCTTGTAAGATGGTATGAGGAATATATCTTCGAGATTGTACCGCCGCTCCCTATATTCATATTATGCAGTCTTCGTAGGGCACCAACTCCCAGAGGGGCACCATCCCAGTTGCTCAAAAAAACAAAACAAAAAACATGCGCCATTCTCCCATCCGCGCTCGCGACCGCTCACACCCTCATGTTTGCGGCTGAATGTTCGTAATTTGATGGATGGACATCTATGCCTGGGTATAGGACATCAGCAATCCGGCACAGAGAAAAGAAAACTAAAGAAAATAAAACAGGCATAAAGTTGTCTTGACATTGGACTTTCTAGAGTCTCAAATTTAGGGCCGGTCTCTAAAGTTACATGTGATATTGTTATACACTTTTCTAACGTCAGTAGCATTTGAAGAGAATGACTTACAGTCATAAAAACAACTGTAATTGTTCATCTAGGTGACAGCTATAATGCACAATTAAATGAATGTTTTATATTTATTACAACAAACTGTAAGTCATATGAAAATTATGCTACTTTTTCACATGGGCTCAAATGCAAATTTGAAGCTCAATAGCATTTGAGAAGAAAGACTTGCAGTCATAAAACAATTGTAATGTGTTCATATAGGTGTCAGCTACAATGCACACCTTATACATTTTTTATAGATATTAAAATAAAGTGTTACTAAAGTTATATATATTGTTCTGTGTATGTGATTTCAAAGTCTAGATTGGTCGGATTAACCCTTTAACTGCCGCATCCCTTAAAACTTGATTGTCAGAGGGTTACTGTAAATGCTTATGCCCGCTGGGCACAGTTATCCTGATGCCACCGGGGTGGCGTTGCCACTGATGGCTTGAGCCCGACATCGCTGCTTGCAGCTATATTTATTATTATTATTCTTCTTCTCCAAAATGAATCGCATTTTTGAGGGGCCTAAACATGCTCGAAAAGTCATGAAACTTTGCACACACCTCAGAACTGGCGAAAATTTACGTCTGATATGGGTTTCAGAAGTGGGTGTGGCAAAATGGCTCAACAGCGCCACCTATACACGTTCAACGGTGTGCGCCTCGAGCTACGTTTCATGTACATGTATGAAAATCGGTATACACATGTAACTCTCCAATACCTACAAAAAAGTCTCTTGGAGCAAAATCCGAAAACCCAACAGGAAGTCGGTTATTACTAATATTATGAGCAAATTTTGTGTCATTTTTGTCATTTCCATGCGTTGTATTATAACGAACTCCTCCTAGAGATTCATTCAGATCAACACCAAATTTGGTATGCCTAATCTGAAGCCTTTGCGATGTTAAATTGCGAAGCTTTTGAGTTTTCGTTAATGGGCGTGTCCGTGGTGGCCTGGCGAATTTCGATGATTCGCCATGAAACAGGAAGTTGCTATAACTCAGACATACAATGACCAATCTGCCCCAAACTTCACATGTTTGATGAGACTCCTGACCTGAACAGATTGACATGCCCATATTCAGTTATAGTCATAGCGCCACCTATTGGCAACAGGAAGTGACATATTTTACACTGCGATGAACTACTCCTAGAAATTTTATGACATCAATGTATTTTTTGTGGTCAGTCTAATCTAAAGGCCTGTGCGATGTTAAGTTGTGAAGATCTTGAGTTTTCGTTAAAAGGCGTGTCCATGGCGCTGTCACGAAGTTCGATGTCTCGCCATGGGAATAAAAGATGTTATAACTCAGGCATAAAATGTCCGATCTTCCCCAAACTTCACATGTGTGATAAGAGTCCTGGCCTGAACACATCTGAAGGCCAAAATTCCATCAGGTGTGGCAAAATGGCTCGATAGCGCCACCTATACACTTTCAACAGAGTGCGCCTCGAGCTATGTTTCACGTACATGTACAAAAATCGGTATACACATGTAACACACCAATACCTACAAAAAAGTCTCTTGGTACGAAATCCGAATCTCAACAGGAAGTCGGTTATTTAGAATTTTCTCTGCAAAACTGGCGTTGTTTTTGCCATTTTCAGGGGTTGTACTTTAACGAACTCCTCCTAGAGATTTATTCAGATCAACACCAAACCTGGTCAGTGTAATCTTAAGCCCTTTGCGATGTTAAATTGCGAAGATCTTTAGATTTCGTTAAAGGGCGTGTCCATGGTGGCCTGACAAATTTCGATGTTTCGCCATGAAAAAGGAAGTTGCTGTAACTCAGACATACAATGTCCAATCTGCCCCAAACTTCACATGTTAGATAAAACTTCTGCCCTTAACAGATCTACATGCCCACATTCAGTTATAGTCATAGCGCCACCTATTGGCAACAGGAAGTGACATGTTTTACGCTGCGACAAACTACTCCTATTATTTTTTTGAGATTAACATATATTTTGTGGTCAGTCTAATCTAAATGCCTGTGCAATGTTAACTTTTGGAGATCTTGAGTTTTTGTTAAAGGGCGTTTCCATGGCGCCATGACAAAATTTGATGTCTTGCCACAGCAAGAGAAGTTGTTGTAACTCAAGTATAAAATGTTCAGTCTTCCCCAAACTTCACATGTTTGATAAGAGTCCTGGCCTGAACACATCTGAAGGCCAATATTCCATTATAATGATAGCGCCACCTGCTGGCAACGGTAAGATTGGCACATATATGGGATATACTTTGATATATTCCACTTATATTTAGGACATTAAATGCATATTTCTCAACGTTCACCTTTTACTAAAGCCACACGATGGCGGTGAGCCCGGGTGCGAGGGCCCGTTCATCGCTGCTTGCAGCTTTAATTATTATTCTTCTTCTTCTTCTTCTTCTTCTTCTCCCGAATGAATCGCATTTTTGAGGGCTTTAACATGCTCAAAAAGTCATGAAACTTTGCACACTCGTCAAACCTGGTGAAAATTTTCGTCTGATATAGGATTCAGAAGAGGGTGTGGCAAAATGGCTCGACAGCGCCACCTATACCAAGAAAATCAACAGCCTTCCAGCTATGTTTCACGTACATGCACGAAAATTGGCACACATATGTAACACACCAATACCTACAAAAAAGACTCTTGGAGCGAAATTCTAAACCCAACAGGAAGTCGGATATTTTTAATATTATGAGCATATTTTGTGTAATTTTGGTCATTTCCATGTGTTGTATTTTAACGAACTCCTCCTAGAGAGTTCTTCAAATCAACACCAAATTTGGTATGCCTAATCTAAAGGCCTTTGCGATGTTAAATTGCGAAGATCCTGACTTTTCGTTGAAGGGCGTGTCCGTGGCGGCCTGGCGAATTTCGATGATTCGCCATGAAAAATGAAGTTGCTATAACTCACACATACAATGAACAATCTGCCCCAAACTTCACATGTTTGATGAGACTCCGAACCTGAACAGATTGACATGCCCATATTCAGTTATAGTCATAGCGCCACCTATTGGCAACAGGAAGTGACATATTTTACGCTGCGACGAACTACTCCTAGAAATTTTATGACATCAATGTCTTTTTTGTGGTCAGTTTAATCTAAAGGCCTGTGCGATGTTCAGTTGTGAAGATCTTGAGTTTTCGTTAAAAGGCGTGTCCATGGCGCCGCGATGAAGTTCGATGTCTCGCCATGCGAATAAAAGATGTTATAACTCAGGCATAAGATGTCCGATCTTCCCCAAACTTCACATGTGTGATAAGAGTCCTGGCCTGAACAGATCTTCAGGCCAATATTCCACCGGGTGTGGCAGAATGGCTCTATAGCGCCACCTATACACTTTCAACGGAGTGCGCCTCGAGCTATGTTTCACGTACATGTACAAAAATTGGTACACACATGTAACACTCCAATACCTACAAAAAAGTCTCTTGGTACGAAATCCGGATCCCAACAGGAAGTCGGTTATTTTTAATTTTCCCTTCAAAATTGCTGTTGTTTTTGCCATTTTCAGGGGTTGTACTTTAACGAACTCCTCCTAGAGATTTATTCAGATCAATACCAAACTTGGTCAGTGTAATCTAAAGCCTTTTGCAATAATAAATTGCGAAGGACTTGAGGTTTCGTTAAAGGGCGGGTCCATGGCGGCCTGACAAATTTCGATGTTTCGCCATGAAAAAGGAAGTTGCTGTAACTCAGACATACAATGTCCAATCTGCCCCAAACTTCAAATGTTGGATAAGACTCTTGACCTGAACAGATCTACATGCCAATATTCAGTTATAGTCATAGCGCCACCTATTGGCAACAGGAAGTTAAATATTTTACACTGCGACAAACTACTCCTAGAAATGTTATGACATCAATGTCTTTTTTGTGGTCAGTCTAATCTAAAGACCTGTGTGATGTTTAGTTGTGAAGATCTTGAATTTTTGTTAAAAGGCGTGTCCATGGCGCCGTTATGAAGTTCAATGTCTCGCCACGGGAATAAAAGATGTTATAACTCAGGCATAAAATGTCCGTTCTTGCCCAAACTTCACATGTGTGATAAGGGTCCTGGCCTAAACAGATCTGAAGGCCAATATTCCATAGAGTGTGGCAAAATGGCTCGATAGCGCCACCTATACACTTTCAACGGAGTGCGTATACACTTTAAACGGAGTGCGCCTCGAGCTATGTTTCACGTACATGTACAAAAATTGGTACACACATGTAACACTCCAATACCTACAAAAAAGTCTCTTGGTACGAAATCCGGATCCCAACAGGAAGTCGGTTATTTTGAATTTTCCCTGCAAAATTGGTGCTGTTTTTGCCATTTTCAGGGGTTGTACTTTAACGAACTCCTCCTAGAGATTTATTCAGATCAACACCAAACTTGGTCAGTGTAATCTAAAGCCATTTGCGATGTTAAATTGCGAAGGACTTGAGGTTTCGTTAAAGGGCGTGTCCATGGCGGCCTGACAAATTTCGATGTTTCGCCATAAAAAGGAAGTTGCTGTAACTCAGACATACAATGTCCAATCTGCCCCAAACTACACATGTTGGATAAGACTCTTGACCTGAACAAATCTACATGCCAATATTCAGTTATAGTCATAGCGCCACCTATTGGCAACAGGAAGTGACATATTTTACACTGCGACAAACTATTTCCAGAAATGTTATGACATCAATGTCTTTTTTGTGGTCAGTCTAATCTAAAGACCTGTGTGATGTTTAGTTGTGAAGATCTTGAGATTATGTTAAAAGGCGTGTCCATGGCGCCGCGACGAAATTCGATGTCTCGCCATGGGAATAAAATATGTTATAACTCAGGCATAAAATGTCCGATCTTCCCCAAACTTTAAATGTGTGATAAGGGTCCTGGCCTGAACAGACATGAAGGCAAATATTCCATTGGGTGTGGCAAAATGGCTCGATAGCGCCACCTATACACATTCAACGGAGTGCGCCTCGAGCTATGTTTCACGTACATGTACAAAATTGGTACACACATGTAACACTCCAATACCTACAAAAAAGTCTCTTGGTACGAAATCCGGATCCCAACAGGAAGTCGGTTATTTTGAATTTTCCCTACAAAATTGGTGTTGATTTTGCCATTTTCAGGGGTTGTACTTTAACGAACTCCTCCTAGAGATTTATTCAGATCAACACCAAACTTGGTCAGTGTAATCTAAAGCCATTTGCGATGTTAAATTGCGAAGGACTTGAGGTTTCGTTAAAGGGCGTGTCCATGGCGGCCTGACAAATTTCGATGTTTCGCCATGAAAAAGGAAGTTGCTGTAACTCAGACATACAATGTCCAATCTGCCCCAAACTTCACATGTTGGATGAGACTCTTGACCTGAACAGATCTACATGCCCATATTCAGTTATAGTCATAGCGCCACCTATTGGCAACAGGAAGTGACATATTTTACACTGCGACAAACTACTCCTAGAGATTTTATGACATCAATGTCTTTTTTGTGGTCAGTCTAATCTGAAGGACTGTGCAATGTTAACTTGTGGAGATCTTGAGTTTTTGTTAAAGGGCGTGTCCATGGCGCCGTGACGAAGTTCGATGTCTCGCCATGGGAATAAAAGATGTTTTAACTCAGGCATAAAATGTCCAATCTTGCCCAAACTTCACATGTGTGATAAGGGTACTGGCTTGAACACATCTGAAGGCCATTATTCCATTATAACGATAGCGCCACCTGCTGGCAACAGGAAGATTGGCACACATATGGAATAAACTTTGATATATTGCACTTATATTTATGAGTTTAAATGCATATTTCTCAACGTTCACCTTTTTACTAAAGCCACACGATGGCGGTGAGCCCGGGTGCGAGGGCCCGTTCATCGCTGCTTGCAGCTTTAATTTTAGTTGTCTTTTTAAAATGTCTTTTTAGTGAACTTATACAGAATAATGCAGTTGATAACACTTTACAGTTATCCTATGTTAACTTTAGCTACTGCAATAAAAATGAATACTTCTACACCGTTTTTAATTTTGCTTAATATTAGTGTTAAAGTTTAGGTTGCTATGATAATTTAACCATTAATACAAGTGTATTTATAAACTTCAGTAACATTATATTATATTATATTATATTATATTATATTATATTATATTATATTATATTATATTATATTACCCTTTTCACTTATTGTGATAAGTTTACACATTTATTAATATTGTAAATTTAGCATTTATAAAATCATTATTATTATTTATTTGTGTTATATTACCTTGACATTAAATTTCAGTAAACTAATCAGTGCTGACTGGGTGTTTGAGGGAGTGATGTCACTTTTGACATCTTTCTTGCTTCTAACCACTGTAATCAATCTCTCCATATGTTTTCCTCCTTTGGAAAGTCAAATGCTATTGTAGTTTTTTTTTTTCTTTTGCTATTGGAGCAAATGGAAACACAAATGTTTTTGTGGTAGTGTTTACCAGAAGTTTACCCAACTATGACAACTTCTGCTTCTGAGAACCCTGCAGTTGGAAAAGGGGTCCATTATATATTATATTATATTATAATGTAAAAAGTAGATTATATAGTACTCAGAAATGTTTTGATAAAGAATTATTGTAAAGGGTTACCCTGAAGTTTATATATAAGTTTATGTCAGTTTAAGATATTATTTTTAAAAGAGAGCGTTTTCGGTAAGCCCCTCCCCTTGAACGCAGATGAGACAGTGGAAGTTGAGCATCAGTTGCACGGGGAGCGATACTCAGACATCTGTAGGTTTTTTATTGCCATAGAGAAACATTGGAAAATCGAAAATGATAAAACGATGTGTCAACTTGTAACAATGATTCCAGGTATCCTGAGAGGATAGGCAATATAATTTATTCTATTTAATTTCCTAAACCCAAACAAAGTAAAGCCAAAATGTCCCTAAGCATTCAACCCCAATCACAATAAATACAAATTTTATTGTTGTCATACTCTCGTTAATGTCATCTTGTGCTTCAGCAAGGTATATCTCTGGCTAAAACTAACGTTAAAGTTAGTGAGTCCATGCTAAAGTACAAACATAAATAGCGGACTGTTCTCACATCATGTACAGAGTAAGTCAAAAACACAAATTTTAGTGCTTCTCCATATAAAACCGATTAAATGTACAATAATTTAATCGTACTCTGTGATACATGAACAGTGTTGATGCTGCATATTTCTCCTGCTTGCATTGTGATCTGTAAACTCTGGCTTCAAGTTACCCACCATATTTATTTTCAAATATTTTATTTATCCCTCCATGGCATATTTAATTCCCACTTGATGGGAATGGTGGCCTTTCTGTGTCCAAAATGTTTTAAAAACAGGTTTTCCCGCTGACAGCTGTCACTGTAGGAGAGTGAGCAGCTCGGTTTGTTTGTCCGAGGGAGCAAGGGTGGGGCTCTGAATTGTTCATCTGAGCTTGCCTTTGGTTTTAGGCCTAGTTCTTTACACAGCTGATCCATCTTTTCCAGCTCACTGCTTATGCTCAGCACATTAGTATTCATCATCAAAAATGCAGAAGCAGTTTCAGTGGGAATTCTGTAGTTTCTCTCCACTTCCAGGCAGAGAGTACGTCACTGTGCTGGTCCTGGTCCAGCTGTCATGCATCTGGATCCGGGCCAGGTTCAAGAAGTTCTTCATGGTCATACTTTTCATTTCAGTGTGGGTCAGAGGGAGCTGGAGACACTTAGAGATGCAGCATGATGGAGCATGGATCTCTCAATTCTGTGTATGTCAGAGATGTGATGTATCTAAGACCTTCTCAGGACACTCATTAAATGTTGTTAGATTTTCTCCAAAGGTAGCACCTGTTTCCGATTTTTCTTCAGGTGATGAGTTGAATATTTAGCTTTCCTTTTCTTAAGAATGTCCAGCTCCCAACTTGTTGGTGTTGTGTGACTGAGCGTGATTAAGCTCCTGTTCTTCTGCCAGGATCAGGCCCCATTGGCTGTTATGCTGATTCAACCGGGTCTGTGTAGAAGCCAGTTGGAAGCTGTCAGTATTGTAGTAGTACTCTGCGTCTAAGGTTTCCCCCACACAGCGGGCACCCATTTCCTTGAGGCAATGCTCTGTCTGTTCTCCCAGCTCATACTCCTTTACTGCTGTCTTCAGAAACTCATTGCATTTAGAATCATCTGTTTGAATCTAGTTTTTCATTTTCACTAGTGCCAGTCAGAATCTGACATTTTTCATTGTATTTGTCTGACTAGCTTGCAACACGACGGTGTACAGCAATCAATTTCCGTTATCTAGAGGAATAATTACAGAGAAATAAATAGAGCTCCTGAATTACATTTCTTAATCTAAATTTAAATTATTATTTTTTTTTAAACTTATCTTAATTTAAAACAGTCTAGCATTTTACCAGTAAGTCAGAAAAAGAGACACCACAATTTTACTTTGCTCTAGTTATTTATTTAGTCTTATACTTATGTGACAATAGAGAGGTAAAAATGATATATTTGGGACATTGTCCATAATGGTAATGGGCTTTTTGGTTAGCAGAAGCTTAAAGCTAATCAAATATAATTGGAATAGAACAATTTCAACTCAAAAAGTTAAATTAAGTAAATAATAAAAATAATTATTATTTTCATTTTCAAAATAAATCCCCTTCAGAGTGATGTAATACTCCTCTGTACTTTATGTCAAGGTGCAAATATTAATGTCAGGATTTGTTTTATGAGTATGACTGGTTGATGCACATGTTAAAAAAAAAAAATCTACTGTAGTGTTAAATGCAGTGTTTATTGCATCGATCAAGTTACCTTACCTTACCTTTGTACAACCAAACAACAATCCACAATGTTTTGTAGATTACAGTTTGGCTGAAGTTTGCTTTTTTTTACTGTATGTTGTAGTTAAAGTGTGTGTGTGTATGGTTACTATAGGGTTGTGATGGTGAGGCAGTCTTCCCATCGGTTAATCGACATGTGACATCACTGGTAATGCCAGTATCAGCATGGGGGCAGGGGCCTGCCCTCTTTTCCTCACTTTCCTGTGTTACGAAATAGCTTGTAAAAGCTGCATATGCATTTTACTTTCACTTCCAAATAGTGGCAAACAACGTGTAACCAATTAAATGAGAAACAAATGTTTAAAAAAACTTCCAAAATCACCTTAGATAAACAGAAAAGTCAACAGGCTTTTCAAAATCCAAAATATTGCCAAACAAGTGCTTTTGCATTTTTGTTTCTAAGCTCATCGAAAATCGTCCACCATTGTCTTGTCTGTCTCACCTCACTCTTCCCGTCAGTCAGCTCTCCTCACTGGAGATATTAAATCTGATCTGGGATGCGACTGTCGTTCAGCACGCTACATTGAGCAGCCGCATTCAATTTTTAATAGTAGTGTCTGTTCTTTTACCAGGCACGTGCACAGGTAGGGCTCAACCTGTGCAGAGCACATGCCCTTTTTGCCCTTATACTCCAAGGTGCCCTTTTTATTTTTTTTTTATTTTTTTTTTTAATCATTGCTATTGGTCACCCTTTACGTCTGTTTTACAAATATTTAGCAATATGAAAATTCTTAAAACGATAAATAAATATTAAATTAAATAAATATCTTGTTGTTTGAATAAGTACTACTAAACACTATGTCTTTATAGGCTCATATTTTATTTATTTAATGTCTGACTGACTCACTGACTGAGACATGTGGGACGTCGCCTGAGAGAGAGGGCTAGTATTTTCCATGTAGTCATAGCCAATATATAGCCAACACTTAAATAGCCTGTGCATATAGTATAATTTCATCTTTTATAAAATGCTATTTTGGCCAAATGCATTTTACCACAGGAAAAACTGAGCGCTCCGTCTATATAGCTACAAAAACTAGTTTGTAACCTGTAGATGGAAATGTAATGTGATGCCGGTTTTAATGACAGAAAATAAAAATAAAAAATTCACATTTGCACACATTCGCTGGTCAAAAACTATATATTGATAACTTAAGTAATACAACAACATATAATTTGTTTTTACCATCAGAAAATCATAACAGGTGCGCCCCCGCGCTGTTTCGTACTGGAACACAAAGCGACGAGTGATCCTCGTCACCTAGATAACATATTTCTAAGAAATTTCTTCTATGATTTATGATTGCTGATACACTTAATTTATTAACATTTAGGCTAAACATGTTATGGTATACTCTCCGCTTGTCCTCACATGTATAAAATTTAGTAAACATGGTTTTACTACAGTAATGTAGTAGTAACTAAAAAAAATTACAGAAGATCACTGTGAAACCTTTATATTTTATCGTGCAGTATGTAATTCATGATTCATTCCAAGGCTTCATTTGTTTGATCCAAAATACAGCAAAAACAGTAATATTGTGTAATATTTTTTACAATTTTAAATAACTGTTTTCTATTTGAATATATTTTAAAATATAATTTATTTTTGTGATCAAAGCTGAATTTTCAGCATCATTACTCCAGTTCAGTACTCTTCAGTGTCACGTGATCCTTCAGAAATGTTTTTCACTGCAACTGTCATTGCTGGCTTTTCATTGCTGGCTGGTTTCTTATCATCTGGAGTTGAGTTGGACATAATTACTTAAATATTTCTTTACAAAGTTCTTAAAAAAAGTGTATAAAGTTCAATAAAAAAAAGATTTTGGTTTCTGTTTGTTTTATTTTGGTTAAAATGTTTATGTATGAGTCAAGTATTTTTTCTCTATAAATGCAACTTTTTTTGCACTTACATAAAGTTTTATTACTTGGTGGTTGCAGTGCAATGCCCCCCAAAGAGAGAAATAAGAAAAAGAAGGAGAGGGAGCGACAGCAGGCAGCCAAGGGTAGCAGCTCACTTACTTCATGGATCAGGCCAGTTTGTAGCAGGGAAGAAGAGAAGGAAGGAAGTAGTAATTCAGATGTAGAGAGAGAAGCGATAGATGATGTACAATAATTTGCTGGTGAACAATATACAGGAGCCTCTGCAGAAGAGTTATCAGAAGGAGATGCAAGAGAAGAAAGCCAGTCTGGAACTGCCCCTCAAAAGGTCTGTGCACGGCCCCGTCTTTTACTGAACTAAATGATTTGTATTACTATTAAAAAAATCTAAACAACGGTGGGGTCAGTGCCGCTGTGGGCTGGTGATGCAGCTTAACACCGGTATCACCGTCAGCACCGTCTATCACGGCAAGCCTAATGGTTACAATGCACAATGCACAATGCATTGGAACTTAAAAACACTAACTTAAGAGTTCAGTATCTTAAGAATACTGAAAACATGTATCACTGATCACTGGTTCCAATATATTTGAATACAGTATTGATAAGAAATATTTCATGAGACAAAATCAGCATATTAGAATGATTTCTGAAGGATCATGTGACACTGAAGACGGGAGTAATGATGCTGAAAGGTCACCTTTGTTATCACAGGAATCAATTGCCTTTTAAAATATCTTAATATAGAAAAAAAGCTATTTTAAATTGTAATATTGATTCACAATATTTCAAACAAATGCAGCCTTGGTGAGCATCAAAGTCTTTTATGAAAATAAATGTTTCTTTTAGAAACTTGAAATTTTACCAACCCCAAACTGTTTTTTTTCTATGTAATGGCATTTGGAATTGAGAAGCAAGCCGTATAGACAAGTACAGCCAAATAAAGAAATGCTGTCATGCCTGTGCAGGGCTCCAGACTAACATTTGTGAGCAGTGGCACTAGCACCAGTAGGTTCTACAGATGGTGGCACAAGAAGCAGATTTGGTATCGCTGGGGGGTGATGTGTCTGAGTATTAAAAAAACACACAGTCATAAACATACTATGCTATTGGTTTGCATTTACTAAAAAAATATTACACGTTTATTTCTTGGTAATACACATTTGACTGTAAAGCACTGAGCTTGAGTTGGGAAGTGTACAAAATGTACTTTTATTTAAAACAGTAAATTGCAAAATCAGTTTTTCTACGAAAAAATAATATATTGTACGCTCATTACCTGTACTATTATTATTTTAAAGGAAGGATAGTGATATAGATATATTATAGTTATTTGAGTAAGTCAGTTGCAAACTGAACAAGTTTGTTTTTCAAACCAAGGCACTTAGGGACTTTTCTTCCTTCCTTCACATGAAAAGTGCATAACTCTGACAAAATTAGATTTCTTGATTTAATATTTTATAATAGAAATATGAATATAGTAAGCCAGTAAGTGCTCCTCTGTTGCCATCTACTGGTTATAGTGGTAATTCGATGTCTTTTTTTAATGTTATTTTAAATAAAAACATTTTTTTTTGCACAAACTGAAATGAATGACGTAACATCATTCGACTATTTCTGCCACAACGGCATGGTGTAGTTATCATTACTAGTTCAGATGTTATTGCATCAGCTCTGTTTATAACAGAACTCCGTGAAGAATTTAAACGCTTCTCAGTAGATCTTACAGCCACGGCAAGTTCAAACACTTCACACTGGATCTCGCAGCGCTGTGCTGTAACAGTGTCGCGAAACCAACATTTGGTTGCAGTCAGGAGCCCTGCCGTGGATAGCAAACATGAGTGCTAACAGTATTGACTGAATTCTTCACACTCGATTACACTAGTTAAATACTGCTGCTCTCAGGTAAACAGTGAGTTTATCTTTAAAACAGTATAGAATAATATTTCATCCATGTCCACAATTGTTTAATAAATCATGAAGTATAAAAACCTCTCAATTCTATTTGTCTATACACTATTTGTATTTATAGATGTCATTGTGAAAATGGGGAAACTAACATTGATGATCTGCTGATGATAAACTCTAGTGATAAACACCCTGATGAATGGTTTGTATTTTAATAATAAAATCAGTGTTTATTGAGATAATAATGACCATAATGTCTTTCTTCCTGTTACTGTATCTCTCTTTCTTTTTCAGTATTACTAAAGAACCACTGCTTGGGATGGCCTTCACCAACACTACCATGCAGATATTAGCCATGTGAAAGATCTGGAAAAACAAAATGGGTATGCAAATCCATACATATTGTATTTAAGTTATTGGTTTTGTTAGTTGTTGTGCAAATAAATGTTTGCTAATTGGGCCATATAACGAAATACCATTTTGAAATTTGATGTACTACTATGTGAAGTTTCAAAATACTATTTTTTTCCGGTAAACGTTGCGAAAAAAATAAATTATTATGACTGTTTTTTATTGCTGAAACATTGACTAACATTATACACTGACATCAGGGAAAATAAAATTTGACAAATTAAACAAAGAAATGGCATTAGATTTTGTAATATTAAAGCTCATGTTTTTCTTCATTAGCTAGATCCATATACGATATCTAATAGCGCTTAATGGAAACTGCTCTGCATAACATGGTAATCTTTTTCCATCTTGTCTGTTTCTCATACAGCTTTTCTTGATATCTTATAGCTGAAACTGCTCTTTCATAACTTGAGCTGAATATGCTGAGGTCATCTCTTCTAGTTTGTTGTTGCTTTACATAACTTTCTCTGAATGAGCACAAATGGTGGCACAGTGTTATTTTATTATCATTGAGATACTGTTATAGTTTTTATTAATATTTTGAATTAGTTTTTAGTTTTATATTTTCATTTGAAAGTTTTAACAATATTGTGTGTTTTTTCATTTTATTATTATTCTTTTTTTATATTTCTATTTATTTTTTTTATTTCACTTTTAGTTTTATTTATTTGAGTACAACAAGTAAAAAAAAAAATGCTGCTTTGGCAAGTAGTAACATTTATTTTATTTAAGCATTTTTTTTTTTACACCAATAATAACCCTGGGGTGATGAGTCATGCTTGGGGAAATAAAAATAAAATCCTACAAATAATAAGCTACATCTGCAAGTCTCCCTTTTATCTGAACAGGCTATGATGTTAGCTTCTCCTGTTCATTTCAGAATACTGCTGGCCCTGTGCTTTTTTGGTAAAATAATACATTTGAGTGCTTTATTTTAATGACATGGTTATTTAACATTGTACAGTAAACAATGTTTGAACATGTTGGATGACCATTTACTATCAACCTGAAAATTTGGATCCTAAAGCTCCACTGTTTTTGAAGGGAATAATCTGCAGTTATTCCCGCTCTTACTCGTGCACTTCAGTTCTGGACTGAATTAGGCCATACTGAAATAGTTAATAGAACAGTACATTGTAGAGATGCTCTGCAGGGTCTTTTAATGAAATAGCTATGATGGATATGGCTCATTTCAACAAATAATGGCTGGCTTGCAGAATGTAGGGCAGAAGCAGGAGTCATGTTGGGGGGAGAGATGCTGCATTTATAGTGAAGACCTCCCTCTGCTGGCAATATTATACATTACTCCTCTGAATGAGTAAATCCCAAATACAGCAGCACAGCATGTTAAACAATAATGATGATAATAAAAAGACAGTATTTTAATTGAAGTCATCATTTCTATTTAATAGGTTTAATAAAACAAAACAAAACAAAAATCTAAGTTGCCAAATACACCAATTGTGAACCTGGACCACAAAACCATATTTGTAGCATTAGCCAAAAATATATTGTATGGGTCAAAATGATTTCTTTCTTTTTATATGTATATATATATATAAATAATTAGGATATTAAGTAAAGATCACATTCCATGAAGATATTTTTAAACTTCTTATTGTAAATATATCAAAAAAATTTTGAGAAGTAATATGCATTGCTAAGAACTTCATTTGGAAAACTTTAAATGCGATTCTCTCAGTATTTAGATTTTTTTACACCCTCAGATTCCAGATTTTCAAATAGTTGTATCTCAGCCAAATGTTGTCCTAACAAACCATACATCAATGGGAATTTTATTTATTCAGCTTTCAGATGATGTCTTGTGGTGTAATGTGTGTTCCAGGGATGGCTGAGAGGTCGTGTGTGGCGGTGAGCAGCTGAGGTCGGCTGTGATCTGGGTCTTCTCTTCTGACTGAGAGCATGTACAGGAGGAATGGACTCCCTGCCAGCGTCAGCATCACCTCACGCCACACACAGGTACTAAAACACATCCTATATGTTCACTAAAGAGTTCAACTATGAATATTAAACCTGGCGACTGATTTCATACGTAGTTGTGTTATGGATTTAGCTATTTCATTTAATTTTGTGTAAAGAATTGAGATCGTTAAATATGGATAATCAACTGAACCATCAGCACCTAACATTAAAATCTTTAATGGATTATAAATGATAGATTTATGGCTGCTGATTATTATAGCGTCAGTGGTGTGTGTAATTGCTCAGAAGCTGATTGGAGTCGCCACTGAGTCTGAACTGAATGTCAAGTTAGATCACATGATATTGGTTTGCTGAGGGGAATCAGATCCATCAGTGCTGATCAGTTCGATTACACACTGGCAGGAAGCTGCTCCAGTGGCATAGTGTTATGTCATTGACGTACCATGTGAACTCGAACTCACAGATAGTTCAGAAGATGTGATGAAGATTGTGTTTTCCAGTTATAGGTTCAAAAGTCTTAACTAAGTTCATAAAGTCTATTTATTCTTATGACTACTGTGTTGCCAGGTTGTAATTATTAATGGAATTATCTTTTTTTCAGCATTGATTCTTTTTATATTTATAAAGCAAACTGAGAGAGTTTTGTAAGAGATGTTGGTCTGCGTTGGGACAGAGGACATACTAAAAGATCTTTCAAAATAGTTGATGTATTTTAAGTCAACACATTACTGTTGTGAAACCTCAGTTTTAAAACACATGGCACCGGAAAATAAGGCCAAAGAAATAAGGAGTTTGAATAATGAGCCTTGCTTAAAGAAACCATTTATGTCCCAAAAGTGGAATGTGCTAATACTTTATAACATTAAAGAACAAGAAAGAGAAAGAGAAAGAAAAATGGTTTCACAGCCTACCCATGAAGCCATCCACTCTTACATTCATGATACAGACACAGCGTACTAAAGCTTGATAATTAAAATCCATTACCATAAAGGTTTGGGGTTGGTAAAAATGTTATTTATTTGGAAAAATAAAAACAACAGTAATGTTATTTAGTTGAAACAGAAATCTTTAGTAACAATACAATTCTTTACTGTCACTTTTGATCAATTTAATGCATCCTTGCTGAATAAAAGTATACATTTCTATAAAAAAAATATTATAATGATAATAATCTTATCTCACTGACTTCATACTTTTCATTGGTTGTGTACATATTCAATAGTAATAGTCTGAAATGAGGGCATGCATAAATCTTCCAGCAATTAAGAGTGCACACAGAGCAGATAAGACATTGAGAAGATAAGACTGAGATTCTGCATCAGTACGGATATTACGCTGGATGGAATCGGGGAACTTCAAAGGGGATCTGTCAGGATAATTTGCTGAGAAGAAACCTTTCTTTTCATCGTGACTGTATCTTTCCTTCTCTGGCCTTTGTTATCTGATGTATTTTTGTCTGGCTTTAATTAAAGTATGTGCTGGATTGGCACATTGCCTGTTAATAAAGTGATTTGGTTGCATTCTGATCCATTTTTACCATCTGTGCTGAATAATCAAATGGAGTGATATAATTCAAATGGACTATGGTAATTAAACTGATTAAGTTTCCACAGGAAGAGTGCAACTGGCCATGGCTCTCTGTCCATATGGATTTTATAGGTGTTTGAAATATCAACCCTGATTTTATGTTGAGTTTTTCGATCTCTTTCCAGCCTAACTGTCTTCCTCATGTGTCTGCAGGACAGCAGTAGTTCAGAGTCCCTGGATGGACGGAGTTTGGACTCTGCCAAGAGCTTTGACGCGGTGGTGTTTGACATGCTCAAAGTGACACCCGAGGAGTTTGCTGTAAGTTTATAAATGCTCCACTGCTCCAGAGTCAAAATGTGACACTGCATTCATGTATATACATATATGTTAATGCAAGTACAAATTGCTTCAGTTGTGTAAATGACCAGTAGTTATGATAAAAGCCCTACACTTTTATACATCCAAAAATATGCAAAAATGCTGCAGGGCTGTGAACTCCTTGAATCGGTGCTCTTTGAATGCAGAATTCTTTTATGTCATCAAAAACTCAACAATCCAAGGCAAATTTTAGTTTGACATATAAAACAAATATTAGAGGGGAAGTTTCGCAGTTAATAGAAGTATGAACTTACATAACACATAAAACTTCTGAATTTTGAATTAAAAATCTAATTTAAAATCCACATATGAGTGATGGTTTGAAGTTTTTAAAATTAGTTGATTATAAGACTTGATTTAAATTATAAGTTGATTAATATTTTAACTTTAATAATGCCTCATCTGGTAAAAAAAAAAAAAAAATTAACTTTTTTCTAGTGCCACTCAGTGAGGGTTTGGCATATAAACTGCAGTGATTTAAAACTAGGAAAACATATTTCAGTTTTTAATTTTTTTTTTTTTTAAACATATGGATCACTTTTAAATAAAATGCGCACAATGGCCTAGTTCTGAAATTTCATCTTTCCATCTCACAAATTTAATATGCCAGCTTAAGGGAAGCATTTAATTACCTATTAATTAGATATGGCTCTTTTTATATTTATAGAAAGCCACTATGCTCTACTAAAGATGCATTAAATAACTTCTTCCACTGTAAAAATAAATAAATAAATACAAAAATACAAACAAAAAATTTCACCCCACAAGAAATCAATAGCACTTTTATAAAGTCTATTTAAAACTCCCTGAAACAAAAAATCTACTTAAATGAAAATTACTCACTGGGCCTTTAAAGTGCCACATTTAAATATGTTAATCTAATAGTTCACCCAAAAATTGTCATTATTTAATTTTTTCCCATACCTTGAATTTAAAGCAAAGGGTGGCCACAGATGACAATGCTCTCTATCTGCTTTGATTACACAGAAAAGAGAAGCTTGAACATTCTGCTAAACATCTTTTGTGTTCTATGCATGAAAGAACATCATATAGGTTTGGAATGAGATGAGGTTATTAAATGATGAGCTTTTATTTTGCAGAGTCAGATCACTTTGATGGACGCTCCTGTATTCAAAGCGATACAGCCTGAGGTGAGACACATATCCATGGCAACTAAATACACACCCTCTGTTTTTATCAAGCCACACGGAAACCCACGACTGATCTCATGTGCTGTCTGGTGTTATACAGATTAATGTGACGTGGCAGTATAGCAGTGCATCAATGAAACACACACACACACACACACACACCACGGTACCCACAGCATCTAGCTCCACATTCTTCCATTACTTTAACCAGAGCCTCTCCTCTGCTCTGAGTTACAGAGCCCTCAGTACTTTCCTTAATTAATGTTTTATGTGAAGACGACAATGGAAAGGCGCTCATAATAGATATGATAGGTTTGGACAAGGATCAGTGATCAGAGAATTGCCGGGTTTTTCCACTGATAATGAAAACAGGTCTGCTAAGGCATTTATCAGTTTATCGTAGGTTTTGTGTAGACCGCTTTCAGTGTGATAAATGTTCAATGACGTTAACTTTTGGCCATGCTAGCTGTTATCCAGATCTTGCACAAGTGTTTAGTTTCGACGTTATCTTGCCATGATCAAAAGATGGTCGTCTGGCAGGTTCAGGATCCTATAAAGCAAAGAGAGAGCCACTATCAATATAACATGGAGCAAATAATAAATATGATTTTTTTTAAACCACCCAGATGAACTGATTTCATCACAAGACACATTAATCAAATGAAAAGAATACATAACATGAAAAATTGGGAAAATATGACAGTTTTGTCTCACATTTTAGGGTTAATATGAGTGTGGTGAGAAAACCATTTTGGTGTCCCCATTTTATCATGAAGAAATATAAACCAGGCTTCTTCCAGGTCTCTCCAGACATTCTACCCAGTGATGGCGTAATGCTTGAGCAGAAAATTGTTTGGCAGTCTGTTTGGCAATTACTCCTAACCAAGCTACTTTTCTTAACGCTTCACGTCTGGAATCGTTTGATTCCATTCATGGTGACCTTGGTGTGAATCTCTGGCTTTTTTCAAAGAGATGAGCAAATCAATCTTAACATTTAGTAAGAGTCAGGATTGTTTGAACTTTATCCAGAGTATATGTGAGCATAAGTGAAGTGAGTGCCATTATGATGATGTCCAATGACCTACATCTTTGTGGTCCTTCGTTAACATGAGATCACTAGCTCTGTGAGCTGTGTGCACTAATGAGTCAGTGTGGATTTGAAGTCATCATTTCTCAGTGACACCCACAGACATTCTAGATTGCATTTGTTTAAAAAGGCCATGGGCTTATTTTTATGTATTGATTTCCCACGTGGCAGCATTAATAGTTAGTATTATGAGAGTTTCAAGCATTGCTGTGTGATTGATTCTGGTGAACCTAGCTTTCCATGAATAAAGGCCTGAGAAATCAGTGAAAGAAGGTGCTTAATCAAAATCAGGACGCTTTGAACACCCTTCAGCGTGACCGCTTCTGAACCATGTGTGCAATCAGTCCAATGTATGGGCGAGACGTCACGGGCGGGTGACATAGTGACTAGGAAGCTTAAAAGCATGTGCGGTGAAACCGGTGTCAGCTTCTGTCATTCAGCAAGCGCTCTCTGTGTTTGTCAGTCGCTGTCTTTCTGTGAGTCTTGTTTAGTGTTGTTTATCCACTTCAGTGCAGTCCTTTCACCCCAGGGAAAGGGCGCGGTGCCTGTCTTTCTCAGAGGAGAATGTGTATATTACATCATTTCGGTTTTTGATGTGAATCTTTATACACCAGACCATGTTTACTCATCTGATTGTTTGACTCAATTTAATTCTGAGGAATAAAATGAAATACTTATCTGACTATGAGAAGTTAAATATACAGGGGCTCTTGGGATAAACATTTCTTGAGTAGAGCACATTTTTATCCCTTTTCCTCTGAGGAGGTTGAGGCGTTTAGCAAGGGCTGCTGGGCCGGAGCAGTCCCAACCCTACCGTGTTCCAGCCCCTTATGTGTCATTCTCGCTGGATAGACTTCATCGTAAATGTCCTGATGCCTAAGGCTGAGGACTTTTTGCGGGCCAGCTCCCTCTGGGGAAGAGCAGTGTACACCACATTACATGGTGCCCGTCTCTTCTCAGTGCCCTCAGGAGATCATTCTCTCAACCCTGCTGGTGTTTCAGGCCGCAGCGGGCTCCGGTGAGTGCTTCCATCAGTTACTGCCCTAGAGCAGCTAGTACAGTCATGCCCTGGCAGTCCACCAGGACCACCAGAGGCCAGTCTCGGGAGACTGGTTCCCTTAGGAGATCACATTGTGGTGTGGGAGCTTCTGCCAAGTGTGCTTCATTGGGTCCTGCCCGAGCGAGCAGGCTTATCAAAAAAAAAAAAAAAAAAAAAACCCTGATAAAAAATTATCAGCTCTTTTCAACATTAATAATAATAATAATAATAATAATAATAATAATAATAATAATAATAATAATGGTGATGCTAATAAGATATTTTTTTTTTTTTTATCAGTGTGTGACTGGAGTAATGATGCTAAAAATTTCATCTTTGAAAGTCAGCTTTGATTGTTCCAAATAAACTGTTAAACTGCACTCGCAAGTGAATACTAAATTATTTTGTGGGATAATTAAATATATTCTAAATAAACTACAAACATAAAATATATATACATTTATTTTGTCCTCACATTTTTTCTTGTAACTCTTCCCTCTCATTCACAAACCTGACTGAACGGCTCATTATGCAGCTCATTATGCAGGTCTTTGTCTTCTCAGGTGTAAATTAAAACATAATGCATGATAGTTCACGCCCTCTCGCATAGACCCTTTCTGCACAAAAAGTGTCATAGAAAGTTCTGTGAGTGAGAGGTGGAGGGCGTGCTGTCACTCAAATTTGGAAGTTACGGGTATGGCCCTTAGGGGGCACAGCTCGTAGCTACCGGTCTCTAAGGGTGAACTCACACTGCCAGTTTGAACCATGCCCGAGTGCGTTTGACCACCAAAGCGCGGTTCGTTTGACTAGTGTGAGTGCTCCGAATCGTGCCCGGGCGCGGCTCGATTGGCCGGCCCTGGCCCGCTTGGAAGAGGTGGGCCAGGGCACGGTTCAGTTGGACTCGGGCGCGGTTCGCATGCAGTGTGAGCGCTAACCGTGCCGGGGCACGGAAAAGGACGCTTTGCATCACAGCTTTGCGACGCTCCAAAACCAACATGGCAGGGAAAGGGTCGCTTTGGTCTAAGGCAGAGGTGCAAAACGCATAAAAAAACTAAAAACTGCAAAGTCCTTGCTGCACTTCAGCTGGTATCTTGCAAACATCCTCATACGAGCAGCACGATTACGTGAAAATGTTTGCGCCACTAAGGCGACACATCTGTTTAACAACAGGCTGTGGACCAAACAACACAAAATTATCCACAAAGAATACAGAGCGATGCACTCCATTGTGTTCATAGAGCGCCGCTCTTCCTGTTTATCGCGAAACCGTCGCACCATAATGACGTAAGCGTGCTCCGTGAGTGCAGGCCAGAGGGGGAGTGGGGAGGGGGGACAATCGTACTCGGGCCCGGTTCATGGCAACCGTGCCTAGTGTGAGTACACCCTAAAGCGAGGTTGTTGAGACTATCCTCCAATCCAGAACTCCCCCTCAGGAGAAAACTGTTTGCCTTGAGGTGGAAACTTCTCTTTTGGTTGGAGGGGTAGGGGTAAGGGGAAGGGCCAGATAGCCCTTCAAACGAAGATTTTTCAGGACCACACTTAAAACGAAAAGGTATGAATTATCTTGGCAACAAAGCTTTTTTTGGCATAAATAAAGATTTCAACATAAAGTAATCATTTGTTTTATGTTACATTCAATTGTGAGTTCATATTAACCGTCATGTTACTCAAATAAATGTCTGCTAAAAATTGCTAATATTTTTAACGTCATATCATTACAGACTGCATGATAGTGCCACAGCATATGTCTGATCAGAGCGATAACTACCCTCTTGATAGCCAGTCACTGGTCAGACACCCTCTGGTTACATGTTTCTTTTGCAGTGCGCTGAGGCCTACTGCCAGAAGAAGCTTATGCTAAGGGGTGGATCAGGATTAGTGGTCGACCGATATATCGGCCGATATTTGTGATTTTTCAATTATCAGATCGCCCGATAAGTTTTTCTGCTTGGCCGATGTGTTCGTGGGGATACTTTTATTCTGATGGCGCGCCTGACGTATTTTGGCGGCTGGGCACACACAGCTCACATTCTCCCTCTTGTTCGCCGTCACCATTAACAGTTTTGTCTAATATGGATAGAAGTCTGTCTAATAATCAGATAGAATGGTTAAACAAAGGAATTAATTTATACAAAAAGTATAATAACGATTGCTTTTATATTATTAGTAGTAGAAAGGCAAACATTATAATACTTTCTCGTTTGCCATCAGCATTAAGCAAATACGCATTTATATAATTTAAACAAATCTATAAATTACTAATGAACATTTAATTTCACAAACCTTGCAAACTTAGTCAGTACAGCTGTGAGATCTTGTGAAGTGTACATTTTTATTCAGCATGATCGTGTGTTCTCTGTGTGATGGTTGGTCCGTATGAATTGAATGCATTAAACATTAAACTCCTGATTTCAAATTATGCTGCGCTTTATGCAATATGTCATATACATGTCAATTTCTCTGTGTGCTGTATGTAAATATATATATTGGCTATCGGCCACCCTTTCTTTTTCTTTAGCTGTGCTTGTCCACACTAGGCAGAGATTTGAAAGTGTGGCGGTGTGGGCATAGTCGTTCCCAAAGTGTCCTCTGATGCAGCTCGAGTTCCTAAAGTTTTCTATATATAGAATGAGGTAAAAATTATTCATTAACATGATTTTTAATACTGTTATTACTCTTCTCCCAAAACATCTAAATGAAAGGATATGCCCTTCAAACTGCAAAAAAGCAATGCAGTTAGGCCCTTGTGTAGGTTTTTGACATTTCTAAAACATTAAACAAGGTCTGGATTAGGTGAAGGAAACAGCAGAGAAGCATATTACCGCTTCCTTCCCTGGAGTCTCTTTAGTCACAGGTGAAAATTAAATTTCCCTACAGCTGACAGTGCTGTCATGTTGATCTGCTTGTACTCAAGGTGTTGCCAATGGTTTTATTGCTAAAAATGCCAGTTTTTTGACTCAGAGCTATTTTAATTGATGTTAAGGGAAATTATCTGATTTGTGGAGCATGAACTTGTTTTATGTCAAGATAAATCTTCCATCTTTATTCCTTTAGACATGTTTGCATCTTAGCAGCTCTGCGCGCATAAATTGTTCAGCTGATTGGTTTTATAAAAAGTAGCAAAACATCTCCCATGTTATCCCTTCTCTGATGAAGACTAGAGTGTGAAACACATTGGATTAATTTGCTTAGAGCAGAAGTTCCCACTGGAAAAGAGCTAATTTTAAAAATGCTGAGTTTGACCTCCTCAGCCACTAATTGACGATTCGATCATTACACAGTCTTTCCAACCCTGACATATTTGACAACGAAAGTGGGTTTGTTATTGTTGAGGCCTTTGCCTGTAAGTTTCACTGGCCTGTGGAAACACTATTATAAGTAAATTTTTGCGTTTGACCACATGCACATACATTCATTCATCAATATTTCAGCAGCATGCTTCAGGATTTATTGCGGATTCTAAAAGGAGATGTTCCTGAAGTTGACACGGGCAACTGGATTAATAGATTTCAGATGTACGTTGGTTCTATAACAACTGCTAAATTAGTGCTGTGTGAGTAATGTGAGCAAACAGTGTCTCTTTGCATAAAGTAGTGTTTTGTACAGTTGTTTTTGGCTACAGACCTTTTGCAGAAATTGTTTAGAGTCAGAATGAAAGATAAAGTGTGAAAGTGTGTATGCTTTTGTCATGTGGAATCAAATTATACTTGATCTTTTGACATAAAGACGACTATAAAACATATTCAGTGTTGTAATGCAACAAAGTAAAAATACTTTTTTTACAGTACTAAGTATTTTTGGGGAGTATCTGTACTTGAGTTTTTATATTTCAGGCAACTTTTACTTTTACCCCACTACAATTCCTAATTAAAATGTATACTTTTACTCCGATATACATTTCCCCAAAGTATATTCGTTACTTACTACAAAATAGTCAGAAGAACACAGACTCCAGGAAAGCAGGGTTGACGAATCCGTGTCTGGTGTTTGCAAGTTAAACTCCTAAAAATAGCTTTGCTCACATGCAAACAAGTGCACGCCGCACACAACTGCGGATGATTTAACTTTTCCACTCAAGTCGAGGCTGGGGTGTGTGATATACAGTACGTCTGCGATAATACGGTAAGTGTTGTTGTAATGATGTGCAACCTGACGTTATCATGTAAGCTATATCACCAAATCACACTCAGAGTGCACGCACATTAATTTATCAGTCTATTAAAACTCAATATTCCAGGCATTCTAAATTGTAGATGGCAATAATTCTTCTGTATGCTTTTTATATTTATATAATTGAATGTAGGCCTAGTTAACCGTTTTCTGCAGATGCATAATCACATCCATGTCCCCTCTGAGATACATAAACTGTTGGCTAAATGCTATTTCAGATGCAGATTCCAGAAATGTTTTTTATGTTGGAATGAAAGACAATAAGTACTAGATGAAGTGCTTCTTATTACCCAAAAATACAAAATGGAAGAAATAGTTAGAACTGAACAAAATCTTGCTACTCAAGCTGTGTATAAACATATATATATATATATATATATATATATATATATATATATATATATATATATATATATATATATATATATATATATATATATATATATATATATATATATATATATATATATATATATATATATATATATATATAATATATAATATATATTTACTTCTTTTCCATTTTGCATTTACTTGTACTTTTACTTTCAACACTTAAGTATGTTTAAGATTTTAAAAATACTTTTCGTTCTTAAGTATAAGTATCAAATACTTTAAGACTTTTACTCAAATAATATTCTAAACGGTGACTTCAACTTCTACCAAAGTTCTGGGAAGAGTATGACTCGAGTATGACTTTCAGGTACTTTATATACCACTGAACATATTGTAACTTATAATAGTAGAATATAAGTAAAATTAAGTTAAACCTTGTGCTGCACTTGGTTGTGCACACTGCTCTAGGTATCCTTCTTAATTCTGAAGTTTGATTTTAAGAAGGTCCCTGATCATTTCAGTCACATTTCAATTAAGTTAGCAAAGGAAGGATCAGTTAAACAGTATATTGCATGAATAGTGTTTTTAAAATATCTGCCTGCAGGAGAGACTGGAGCACACACAGAAATCTTGGGTGCAAAAAATAGTAATAAAAATGTATAACCCTGTTAAACTGAAATGTACTCCAAATATACACTATTATTCAAAAGTTTGGAGTTTTTTATATTCTTGAAAAAAAGATCTTATGTTCATCAAGGCTGCATTTAATCAAAATACAAGAAATGTAATACATTTAATACATCCTTGCTGAATAAAAGTATTATTTTCTTAAAAAAAATAAAACATTGCTGACCCCAAACGTTTGAATGGTGATGTATAACCAAACAAGTCCTCTTGCATTATAGCTATGCTGTGTCCCTGACGAAATGTGTGGCTTAAAGTGATGACTTAGCAAACAAACCTAAAATATTTTGGTAAGGTGCTGTACCCAGAACGAACTGCTTATTCACATGGAAACTCCACTCCACTCTGTCCATGTGGAAACTGAAATGCATTCGAATGTTTCCATCTGCTTTTAGTCTGCACGATACTATAAAAGTGCTAATATTCATGGCTCTGTGAACCTGAGGAGGCTTAGAACCATATAAAGTCCCCATGCAAAGCTGTTCTGTTGATGAGATGAAAGCAACAGATGTGTTGTTTGTTCTTTGCATACTTTTCTCACTTTATTCCTGTAGTTGATTTATAAATGGTTTCTAAATTCAGTCAATACAAGGATGGTGTTTGCTACTATAGGTCAGTAACAAATACAGTATAGTCAAATATGTAGTAATAGTAAATGCTGAAGTGGAAAATAGTGTGGCGTGTTGTGGGTATTTTATTATGTGGGTATGCTAATTTTTATACTCCGTTTATTTGACTTCATGAATGAAGGAATGGTGTAAGGCAATGTGTAATAAAGAGCCGTTCAGTGTGATTTCATTAATATCAGTCTACACCACTATTCAAAAAGTTAAAGAAATTAGTGCTATTAGTAAGCAAATGCATTAGATTGATCAAAATGCAGTTTTGCACTACTGTTTTCAATGTTGATAATAATAAGACATGCAAATCAGCTTAGAATGATTTCTGAAGGATCATGTGACACGGAAGATTGGAGTAACGATGCTGAAAATTGACAGGAATTAATTACATTTTAAAATACAGTAGTCTACATTTGAAATGGAGTGCTTTCTTGTCTTAGGACAACTTTGATTAACTTTTTTTTTATCCACTTCAAATGTTGACCACAGTATATTCAAATATATTTGTCATTTTAAATAATACTACTACTTCGCAATATTATTGTATTAAGTTTTGCTGTATTTTTGGTCAAATAAATGGAATCTTTGTCAAACTTTTTCAAAAACACCAAACATTTGAATTGTAGTGTTGATCAAATGCAAGCATTAGACTTAAACTATTCCATTTAAAAAACACTGTTGAAAAATGTAATTTGACTATTTGGTTGTTTAGGAGCTGGCAAGCTGTGGATGGAACAAGAAGGAGAAGCATAGCCTGTCACCCAATGTTGTGGCCTTCACACGGAGATTTAACCAGGTAAGCAATATTGTGCTAGTCAGTGTAGCCAACAGGAATGCTTTAAAATCATTTATTAAAAGCTTAATGCTGCGGTTCGAGACCTAGGTCCATTAGCACCACCAGAAATAACTTGTATAATAGAGGTCAGTGATGTTATTATACTGAAAGAGGAACATTGACACTGTGTTTTAGTCCCAAATGCACTGGTAATTTGACACATGGTCAGCTAGAAACCTCACTATATAGCTGATAAAGTATATTTTACGTAGACTATTTTAGAGCCTGCCACTAGGCTCTGTGTTTAACACATGAGTCTATTAGTGTGAAACAGAACTCCATTAGGTGTCCACTTTTACAAGCGCAAATGGGGGATGCATGTTGCTTCAAATCACACAAAATGTGTCTTTTTACTGGATATTACAGTTTTTGTAGCACAAACAGGCACCTCAGATAAAAGACAAATCCATCATGCTTGTCCATTTAGGTATTTTAACCAAACAGCTGCATTAACTCCTTTAGATAAATGAATACACTGCACTGGACACATCCAACAAAACATTTTTTTCTCCCTTTTTTCCAGACTAATGCCAGCCACTCTTCTTTGTGTACTTCAGTTTTTATATGTGGCATTAAAGGCATTTGAAATGGTCAATTAAGTATATTATATATGGTACTTACACATACAGAACTGATGTTTTACAACAGTAGATCGTAAACTTTCAGAGAAAGCTCCGATTTTGACAAATGAAAACATCCAAGTACCACCTAGTCAGAAAAATGTTCCTCGAGTCCCTGCATGCTCTTTCTGCACCACACACACATCCTTACACATTATAATGACCTGACCAATTCACACAATTTTATTGAAAATGCACAATACTTTCTTTATTCCCATTTCTGAAAATACGGCTAAAAATATCCGCTTAAGAAGGTCAGTGTGCAGTAGGAATGAATATGATTTTTATATAATTGGCATTTGATTTTGGCAGAGCTTAAATGTCTTGGAACGTTGATGTAAGTGGCCATTTGAGGTCTGCAATTAATCTTGTCATTTCGGTCTTTTTAATGTCATAAGCAACAACCAATTTCTTCTATTTCCTGAGTGAAATAAGGAAAGATTCAGTGTTGCTTCTTAGATTCATTTGGACTGATGTTCTGGCACTTGTACGTAAGAGAAAACTCTTTCTGGAAAATAAAAAAACGAATACAATCGAATACAGTTTTCATCACAGCAATTAATTAACATATAGCCATAAATTATATGTGTCCATGTAGTAAAAAAAAATTATAAATATATAAAAAATATATATATATATTATTTTAATCATAATTTTACATCTAAACTCTTATTCTGCAGAGATAACAATGATAACAGTGCATTGTGGGACTCATTTTATTCACCTACCATATTTTCCTCTCTTAGGTCAGTTTCTGGGCAGTGAGGGAGATATTGACGGCTCAAACATTGAAAATCCGAGCAGAAATATTGGGCCACTTCATCAAAATTGCCAAGGTGAGACATTCTTTGTTTTTTTACAGTTCCTTCAGCCAGTGAAACTTGTTTCCTTTATTTACCGTTAGTTGTTTTTTTCTTTGTCTGTGTTGCCATGGCAGAAATATAACTGACCCTATAACTTCCAAGTTCAAGTTCAATCATTTCTTATTATTTGTATTCACATCTGAATTGCGTTTGGTATCCTAGTAATTATCCTTGACACTGGCGTTACTATAACTGATGGTGTTTTATTTAGAAATTCAAGCAAGACCGGTTTTCATGGGCACTTTCAAGATTTTTCCTTTAACAATGGGCAATTTTAATGACGTTATACAAGCCTTGATGGATTTAAGCCTTCTGGTTTTAAGTCAGTAAGAATGGTTAGAGACATTGCAAAGGAGTGGTGACTATTTATGGCATAAAATAAGGATGAGAACATCATACAAATGACTTCATCTGACTGTGATCCATCTTAGACTCGGTTTAACTTATAAATCTGTAAAGTGACAGTAACATGGAATTTAATGCTTTTGAGTTTTGTTTTTATTTTTAAATCAAAATAACACCTTATGTGTTCAAAATTAAAGGGATACCCCTCCCCAAAATGAACATTTAGAAAATGTTGTCATTAATCACGACCCCCATGTCTTTCCAAACCCGTAAAAGCTCCGTTCATCTTCGGAATACAATTTAAGATATTTTGGATGAAACCTGGAGGCTTAAGACTGTCCCATAGACAGCCAAGTAAGTTACATTGTCAAGGTCCAGATAAGTATGAAACACGTCGTCAGAATAGTCCATCTGCCATCATGGTTCAACCCTTAACATTATGAAGTGACAAGAATACTTTTTGTAAGCTAAAGAAAACAAAGATTACAACTTTATTCAACAATTTCTTTGTCAACAGTCTCTCCATAACACTGTATGTTGCGTATGCGCTTCTGTATCAGCCGCGCCACAAGGATGTGCTGTTTTCTAGATAAATACAAGTAGAAACGGCGCATCCTTGTGGCATGGCTGATACAGAAGAGATTTTTTTTTTAAGCTTTAATTTTATACATTTAAAAATATATATCTTTCTTTTGGAATAATACTTCAAAAACTTTCCAAACAATCATATGGTTATCTAGATGCTTTACTTGTCGTTCGTGCCAACAGTCTCTCTCACACACACAGAGAGCCACAGGCTGCTGTGAATTCATTCAGTCTACATGCTCTCCTGAATCTCAATGTACCATGACACAGGAAAACCCGCTGAACGACTCCTTATGTTTTGAACACTCACCCTGCACTACCTGCCAAACCTGAAAGAGCTGTGTACCCTGCTACCGGCAGACATGCCCCAGTAAGCCTGAGTGGGCTACACTAACGGTTTTGCTGATGGATAAAACAGATCAGCCAATGACTAAAAAACCAAAGCAGCATTGCTTTTTCTCCTACTTTCCATAAAGGTAGTTGACACATAATAGTTCACAGAGGTCAGCCTAGTGGAAAACAACAGCATGACATGACCAGACCAGAAAACACAGTGGAACAAACAAGTTAAAGTCTACATTGGTGTCTTACATGAGGCATGCAACTAAATTTATGTTTATTAAGATGTGTGTCTTGTGTCTTTATAGAAACTCCTGGAGCTGAATAACCTCCACTCTCTGGTGTCGGTGGTCTCTGCTCTTCAAAGCGCTCCTATCTTCAGATTGAGCAAGACCTGGGCAGTAAGCAAAACTGAAGATTTATTTTATTTTATTATTTTATCCATGATCTATTTATGACTTTTGTTTATGACTTCTTCTTTTCTTTCTTTTACATTCTATTTAGTCAATAGTTAGGACTATTCATATATACACATATGGATACATTATATTTATCCATATGTATTCCAGTTAAAATAACATGAGCCATATGTACAGTATATACTGTGAAATAATATCAATGTAATAAATAGCAATACAATAAGTTCCTAAAAATATGTTTTTAAGATAATTATAAATATGATTTTATGGGTATTTACTGTTTAGTTATGACATCATCCCTAATTATGATCATAAATTCTGAATTTGTAATAAAGTATCAGAGCATATCCTGTACAGCAGAAGAATTTTCCAGATCTTATTTAGGAAGACACAAGGAAAAAACTTCTCATTTGATATTCTGTTCCCTTACAGGGATTTATTGTGCATAAACCACAAATGCTAGCTGTTTTGCTGCTTTATAATTTAGCTGACAATGCAGTGCTTGTGTTTATTTCTCTAGAGAGCCCCAGGTGCTCTTGGATTTCCATTTGATCTTATTTGCAGAGATGTAGATGAGAAGGTCGTCTGAATGCATGGGGACAGTGAAAGAATGAGCCCATTGGATCTCGTTCTGAACATATAAGTGGCTTGGAAAATTTGAAAGAGCTGTTTCTGAGACCTTGTTTAATGTTGCCCAAAGCTTTAAATCTATTTATAAGTATATGCATCACCACAGTTTTGAGGTCCAAAACCTCTTGGCCTCTCTTCTCAAGGAAAAAGTAGAAGGACTAAACTATATATGCTGTACAGACAACACTTACAACCAGCCCTGAGTGAGCACAACTGAATAAGCTGGGTATAGCAGGATACTTGTAAAAAGGCAATGTGCATCTTATCCACACTGACAGTATAAAGAATGTTCTATGATCATGGATTAATATCTCATCCTCCTTCTAAGTATTTTTCTGTGTAGTCAAATGTTATGGCAGATATGCCATTCCTTTCATATTATGCCTAAAATCATGTTCCATACTTAAAAGTCCTGACTAACTACCATGAATGTTACTTTGAGAAGCATGCTATTAAAAAATAGGTGTAAACAGATAAAAGTCCCAAAAGCTGAATCCAGGAGTTTTTAAGGTTAGTAAACGACTCTCTAAAAGTCAAATGACGCAGTTTTCATTCACAGTACTTATTTTGTGAGCGATGTCGGTGGTAGTGTTTAGACTCACTTGGGGCCCTTAAGATTTCGGGATGCAAGCAGCTCCAGAGCTGACATTCACACATGAGCCACAGCTTCTGCAAATTGAGAAAAGATGGAAAAAGAGGGAGCATGTTGTTTATAAGTAATTGCGGCTGGACCGTTTGTCTGATACCACAAGCCCAGCTCTCTTGCCATACGGTTAGCTTTGCCCCAAGGGAATTTTGACAATTACATTATTAAATAGAATATTATGTATCATTTTATTCAATTTGTTAGTGTAAATCATTGATGCTGTGTTAATCACAACATCCAATTTAGACTTAAAAAATAATATGCCAATATGTATGCATATATTTTAGATGATCAGTATAATATTTGGGTTATGCTAGACAGAGAAACTGACATGCAGTTGACAAACCAAAAGTGCAAATCATCTTTAAAAAGCCACAGAACTGAATCAGGGTTTTTGCATTCCAAAATGCTTCAGGTCTAACTAGAAAGATTGAAATGTCACGTGGCCAGACACTGTGTGCATGCATGAGTTACAGGGTATATTCTGATTCATTGCAGTCCTGTTTTAAGGTTCTAAGACATATGGAAAAGCACCCATACGTCCTAAAACCCTGAAGCTTGAATTGGACAAAATGTGCACACTGACCTTGGTCCTGGTTTTAATTATAGATTGGAGCGTTTCATTTGTTGTTCTTATCATAATGAAAATGCACTTGCGTGTATTTGCTGACAGTTTTGCCTGACTATAATGACTGTTTTCGGTCTTTCTCTGCAAATGGTTTCTGTTTTCACTGCTCATGGCACAGACTGGATTGAGTAATTCTTATGTCATTTGTTCCAGCCAATTTCTGAACCGCTTGACTTCGAAGCCTTGTTTCCACTTATTTGAAGATTAACTGCTGATTTCCCATTGGGCATGCAATGAATTAGGAGGAATACGGTGCTCACTGGTACACATTTGGAACATATTATGTCACGGATATAGATTTGATATGCCTTTATCATATATTCAGCAATTTTTTATTATTGGTTTGTTCAGCTTTATACATGGAAGCAGTGGGTCTGTAAGCCTGAGATCACTTTAAAAAATGACTGTTTTAAGCTAAAATAACCGATGGATTAAATACTAATCATTAATAAATAAATAGAGGAAAGGTAAAGTTGTGACATTAAATGTAAAATAAAAATAATATAAAACAATTCTGCAATTTTTTGTTCCCTAATCAAATAATTTAGTTACATTGATATGATTCTGTCAATTGTACTTCTTTTGAAACTCAAGATGCATTTTATTTTATACAATTTTATCCATGTTTCTAGTTAATGGTTTGGACTATCCACATTTTAGAATACATTAGTAGTCAAAAAAAAGAATTGTAATAACACAAACACTATATATACACACAAACATACACACAGTAAGATATATGTACATTTAAGCCAGAAGGTTTGTGAGAAATATGGCTTGCATACATTTTTAGTATTTTTATCACATACCTGATTATGATAAATTATGAACATATATTGATTTTTGTAATTATTAATTGATTGATTTTGATATAGTATCAGATTATAGCCTTGACACCACAAATTATTGTATTGTATCAAGGAAGATTCTTAATTCACTTATTGTATAATATGAATCTGATTTCTAATTCATAAGTTATGCATGATACAAAAATCATTTTGGGAGTATGAAATTAAAATGGAGAAAGGACGTATTAAAAGAGCTGGAGGGCTTGTTCACAAAAAGAAGTAAAGATGTAAAGGTATTGGCAGAGAGATAGACTGGATTGGTTGACAGTCAGACAGATGGTCTCTTGATTCCAGTGTGTATCTCAGCATTTTCTCTGTGTCCCAAAATTAATACTTAAAAACTGTCAAATGCAAGAAAAATAAACCACTTGGCCAGTCATTTAAAAGGAATTCAAAAAAAGCACATAGTGCTCCTTTTC